>NW_014569636.1:239070-333022 GCF_001313835.1 Polistes canadensis | reverse complement strand
ATTAGATTAATAAAATAATTGTTTATTAATCGATAGAAATGTATATTGCAATTTAGAAGCACTGAGTATATGATCTATGCACTGTCCTCTTCGAAATCAAACGTTGAAATGAGCCTTTGTCTTCTATGTAATTAMTTTTATTGAAAGTTGTTTACATATATAATACATGCATTTCTGAAGGCACATACACAAACGTCTCGCGTTAATGTGATCTGCATTATCAAATATTTACCAAATAGCTGCTTTAATTTCAGTACTTTCAACTCATCAATAATTTTCAGTAGTTATTTCGAAAATGATAATGATTAATAAAGTATTAATGATCTTGCAGAGAGTAGACTAATGGTAACACGTTCTCAAACGAATTTATTCTTTTATTTAATAAATCTCTGCTTTTGAATATTTTAATTATTAGACGTGATCAATAAAACAACCGACAATTCAACGAGTATTTATCAAAATTTGTTTGTATTTATAAGATCTAATTTTAATTTTTATAATTTAATTACATGCCTCTCTCTCGTGCGCGCGCGTGAATTCAAATATCACTTACAATTAGTTGAAATATGTAATTTTGTCTTCTGCCATACTTTTCAGGTCTCTTTAGTTATTCCACAAATGAATGCTATAATATACAAAAGAAAAAGCACATAACTTTTATTATATTTTCTTAAACTTGTAGAGATCATTTTATTAGGTACAGGAAAATCATGGAATAAATATTAGCGGCTTCTAAAAAAAATATATAATATATAGTTTATTTAATGTAGTTCTATATTATACATTATCGACCAGGTTGTAAATGCGTTTGGATGCAATAATAGAAATAAAAGGTTGGTGAGAGTGGAAGGGACAGAAGGGCGAGAGGGAAGAAGAGGGAGACTGCTTTCGAGGAAAAAAGTGAGAAATGGCTAAAAGAACAAATATTTACATCTTCACCAAAAATGACTAAGGAGCGGATGATGAACAGGTCTTATAAAAAAAAAAAATTAAACGAAAAACACAAACAAAAAATAATAATCTTAACCATCTAACATGATTACGCTTATTTTGTTGTAATTATAAAAGATAAATCTTACACTTACGAAACAAAAATTAAAAAATTAAATGGAGTATACTGCTTTTGGAGTACTGAATTGTTTTTTTTTCTTCTTTTTTTTCTTCTTTTACGATTTGTGAGCGTCATTTGTTCAAAAATATTTGTAAATCCTATTCTGGATTGAATAATGTTAGAATAATACGATAATAATCAACAAAATAATTATAAAAGTCTCGTGTTCGCGCGAAATGCGATAATTAAGTTTTTGATCGTTTCTTGACTATTCTCTTTCTTTTTTTTTTATTTTTTATTTTTTTAGGGGGGGGGGAAATTGGTGCAAGCAAATTAATTTCTAGGACGGGGTCTAAGAGGAATCGGTAAGGCACCAGCCGGAAGTGGTGGTACACCAGGTGGTAAATTTTCTTCTTCGGGTTCTTGTTCCAATCGACCTTCTTGAAGATCTCCATCCAAAGTTGGTTGCGTTGTTGGTACGTCACAATCCTCGGTGGGTGGTACAACGCATCTTAAAGATCGTCTGTCAAAGACCAACATTGCTGGACACCTTTGCAAACGCGGGTAACCACCTTGACACTGCCAATAACGGTTGCAGGATTTTCCTAATGGAACATTGCCATTCGCGTCGTCGTTGCATAATGCTGTAGACAATTTTTAATTATTAATTCATTGTTCATTTTTTCCTAAAGCCATTTATTTATGTAATTTTATTTATTTTTCTAATAGTATTTTCGTAAATATTTTTGGTCAGTATTTTGTAAAATAAATGGTTACCAAATACGAATATTTTGTTTAGTATTGATGATTTGTTAATATTTTCAAGGAATTATCAGTATTTATAACAAAAGCAACATTTCATCTACAATTTTTGTAATTTAATCTATAAAATATCTATGCATGTGTGTGTTGCACCAAAATTTGTAGGATAGTTCACATTTACAAAACAATATTTTATAAGATGATATTAATATTTTTGTTATGTATGTTTAACTTCTTAATACGAGCAAACAGTTTAATATTGTAGGTAACAGGATTCTCGATAATGCATGCAATGTGCAATATAAGTATAACAGTAAATGCATTAGTTTTATACTTTTCATTTCCTTGCATATCTTACTCGGGTACTCAGATATCTGCAGGATTGTATAAGATTCGATTAATATTTTTTTTTTATTTCGAGATAGAACCGGTTACTAAAATACTCGGAATACCCAGGTCGCCAATAGTTTTCCTACTTACATCAGAGTTACATCAGGATTATATATTAATACAGGAGAGAGAGAGAGAGAGAGAGAGAGAGAGAGATATGCTAATATTTTATAATAAATTTAAAATACTGAACATATTTGTATACCAGTGGGTATTTGATTTTACGATGTTTACCATTTATTTAACAATACTGACCAAATAAATAGCAACCATATAATTATTGTTATAAAATGAATTTAACTATTCTACCACACTTCTTAAACATAATTTGCACAAAGGTTTTTTTCTTTATTTTACTTTCATGAAACAAGTACCTGTCTCGGATATTAATTAACACATTTCTCTCTTTTCCCCAAGGTCTCTTTTCAACGGATAAAAAAAATAAATAAAAATAAAAATACCCATTTATACTAAGGAGTAAGAAAAAGAAAATAAGAGACCAAAGAGAAAGGCATAATGCACAAGTTCGAGATTCTTTAAACTAAAGTTATATGTATACTCACGATGTTTTTGACAACCCTCGACATTTTCGGGCCAATCGCAAGATCGTGCCCTTTCGTTGTAAAGTAGACCACCTATACATAATTGTTCAGTTGCAGTTCCGTTCCAACAGGTCCAATATCTCGTACAGGATGTCTCATGGCCGAATATTCCGTAAAGCCAATCGCAGTGTTCAGCTGATATTGGTGGATTTGCTTGGCGTTTACCATCGCAATAATTAGCTCTCCAAGGATAATCACAACCCTCGGTAACACCTCTGTGTTTACCAGCGAAAACTAAACCATTTGGACAGTCAAATAATTCAGGCCTTCCGTTAACGCATTCCCAATAACGATCGCAATATTCAACATCTCCTACTACTCTTGATTTTGTCTGACAAGGATCTTCCTGGTGTTGTTTTTGACCGTACGATACTGAAACAGTCAATGATTTTGTTGCATTAGTAAACACGTTTGCAAAAGTATTAAAACTTCATCGTGATACCATCGGTTTAATTTGTCAAGGATAAAATGTGTAAAAAAAAAGATGGCACACATTTGCAAGGAATTATCGTCAAGGAAAACAAGTGTGTCCCTTTTCGAATTACAAAGTTTCACACGTATATCACCTTTTGGGTTGTTTACTTTTTTCATCGTTTTATCCGTTCGAAGGTTGCAAGATGGGTTCATAAATTTATTCATTACACATCCTCGTTGTCGTGGTTGTCCATGACATTATAAATATCACATATTCATGAATTTGTTCGAGGTTAAATGAGGTTATTTCAATTCACGAAATTGTCCTTATGGTGTTTTGTTGATCATTTTTTTTTAATGAGAGTACTCTTGTAACTGATAAATTACACAGTTCGAATATTTGACCAACATTACGTAAATTCTACATTTTTTTGTTCGTTCCAGTCACCGATACAAATTTATGTAATGCATTTCACTTAAATAATATGATACAAACGAAAAGTGATCCAGCCATTCACGTTTTACAAATAAATTTGTATGCGTGTTTAGTAGTGTGTCGGATAGAAAAATAAAAATAATGAAAAATAAACTAGTTAGACTTAACGGTGAAAGTGTAACAAGTTTTGTCGCTAAATGTTACTAGGAAAAGTTAAAAAAGCAATCGTGGAACAAACCGAAAGGCCAAAGCACATATTTATATGCAGAAAGAAAAAAAGAGAGAGAGAGAAAATACATTTTAGAGATTCGATCATATGAGCTACCATTCTCGTCTGATACATTTAATAATGGCATTAAACTTTTACATTCTCATTGTGGTAATAAGACGAACGCTTTCTCCGAACGTGCTCATTTCCCTCCGACGTTAACTTACTTTAATACGTTAAAAGAAAGTTGGATTGCCATATTTATTTATTAAATGTACAAATTCAAATTGAAAATAGAATTTGAAATAAAATCAACTATACTAGTCACTATATCAAACGAGAATAAATACAAAAATAAGCGAATATCTAATAAAAATAGGTTATCTTTTATAAAATAAAAATCTTCAGACACTAAATATATATTTAATTTTAGATCGTTGAGAGAGAGAGAGAAAACTGTTAGTAGCTTCCTGTATAATTTTCGTTTGACTTATCGATAAAAGCAATGATAGTAAACGCGTATAACAAATAGGAAAAAAGTGGTCATGCAAAAATGCAGCCACTGTTGAGGAAGTTGCCGAGAATATTCCAGAGGGGATTAATATAATTCGATCGATGCGGCATTTAGTCGGTCGATCGCAAAAGTATGTAAATAGTAAGTTAAGGTGGGAAATCGGCCAGTATCTCGCTCCCAAGAGTAGATACGAGTGAAAGTGCCTAGCCTTGACTCGCAACCTTCGTGGCAAACCTTCTCGTCTTGTCTCGCCTCTCCCATCTTCGAACTCTCTTAAAGATTCGATCTGATGCCATTCTAAATGATATCTTTCCTTTATTACGCGAATGTGTTACATAGGAATTCACAAAATACCAAAATTCTATAACACGATATGTTTTCTCATCATTCTGTGCTTTTTTTTATTTTATTCTTATATTATATAATATATATATGATTATATTATAATATACATTATTTATATAATGCATAAAATAACACAATTAAACAAATCTATCTTATAGATGTTAAAAGTCAAATATTTCTCTTAGATTATCTAAGGTTGGCATTGCACATGCATCGGGAGTTCATTGTACTTGAAATATTGTATATATATGCATGTATGAGTATAAGTAATAAAAAAAGTGTTAAGGTCTCTTCGCCTAAGTGCACGAACTCGAATAACACCATTACGGTCAATGACGATTCTATGGAATTCAAATACTACCTTCTTCATGATACTTTTGCAAGAGAAAGAGAAAAAGAGTAACAGACGAAGAACGTAAAAGGCATTTTACGTTGGGTTGCTTAACAAGTATTGCGCGAATTTATACACGAATATTTCTAAACATGATTTATACATTTATGTTTAATTACGGTATTATAAAATAGCAAAATATTCAGAATAAAATCATTCAATATTAAAACAAAACTATTTTCCAGTTTAAGATGTGTAAAATTCACAACTATAATAGATCAATTATTACTACACATTGACACAAACCAAAAGTAATAATAATGAAGACTCACTTTATTTAATAAACGTAATATATTGAAAATTAAGAGAAGATTTAATATAAAATAATTAATTATTATTGAGATAGAACGACACCAAGAAATAAGAGGAGATGTCAATGAGTGGGTAAGAAGTATCTTATGTAAGGGACGACGCACAGTAAAAACGGTGCCGACGTTCTGTAAGCGAAGGCTTACTTTCCCTTCTTTTACAACTCCTTGTAAAGAGTGAACAGAAGTGTGGGTTAGATGGCTCCACCATTGGCAAAGTTACTTATACGTTCCACTAATTAATCAATATTTCCAATTATTTAGTAGCTTCGATAAAATAATATCCAACATTGCATATATAAACTGCACATTTTTTGACAATGACAAAATTATTTAATTTGAAGTTATGGAAAATCATAGAGAGAGAGAGAAAATATTAATGATTAATAAATTATATATTAGTGATATTAATCATCTTTTTTAGTAATCTAAATGAAGGAGATATTTCCTGTATTTTGAATATATTTCTAAAGAATCAAATTGATATATAATACATAATTACGTACTACCTGGGACTATACATAACACCACATTTACTTCCGCGAGAAATATTTTCTATACATGTACATGCACATGTGTATATGTGTTTGTATATATATATATATGAAAAACTTGTATAAGAAAGTAGTGATCTTTTATTACCACGATCTAGTTAATTCTTTATTTAATTATTTTCAATCGACTATGTAACGGGAGTTAACGGTGCAGTAAAATTTCAAATATACGTGGGAAAAAGAATAATGACCGGTTTCGATTGAACTAGGTAGAAATTACTTAATGCTATGCCATTCTAGTTTCCGGACTAGACATAGCTACCACCAAGCTGACGAGAATTTTAATGATAGATTACGTTAATAGGTATACTTTGATGGACTATTGATCGTTCATTTGTTTTATTTATGAAAAAAATAATATTTTTTTCCTACTTACTTTTGAATTTTTTCTTGACATTAATAATATTTATGAATATGACAAGTAGAGAAATATATATTTAATATTTTATATTCTTGATATTTACTTAAATAAACCTTACATGTAAAGAGTATTTTATATTCATTGAATTCTTTTTTAATATATTCAAATTATTAATAGCAATGTTTAGAGTAAGATATGAAAGAATTTAAATATGACGTCTTCAAAGAATTTTTCATTCAAACGTTTATATTCTCGGTAGAATCTTGATTAACGATGAAGCAATCTTAACGCCTCTCTACTGCAAATTATTCGACCTACTTGCGTTTCTTTTTTACAAAACTTTTACAATTATTCTTGACAATTCTACATGAATTTCTTTTTTTTTTTCAAAAATTTAAATAAAATCTAACAGAACAACGATAGTTGAAAATATTTGAACAACTATAATGCACTGAGATAAATACTGAATAAAAAAAATTAATACAAGAAGAAAATGAAAGAGAGGCAGACAAGATAAAACGAACGTTGGCCAACACATGTAATAATTTTTTAAATCAGGTTTTACATTCGCGGAAGGAAAGGAAACCAGTACGGAAACGATCGAATGAATATTTTCCATGATACATTCTGGTATGCGTCTACGTAAGGCAGAACAAGTAATGCGACTTAAACTAATTTCTATAATGAAAAACACTACTTGACGGTAGAAAGTAGAATCTCTTACGTAACTTTAGAACTGCAAATCGAACGCGCGACAAATAGCCTGAAGGGAAAACGAGAATCTTAAAACACACCTATCCTTCTTCCATCTACCTGTGTCCTCCTTACCAGTTAGAAACAATTCAAATAAATATTAAAAAGTATGACGAAAAAATATAAAAAAGAAAAATATTAATAATAATATATTATCATATAATTATATCTGACCGCGTATTATTTTTAAATATAAATAAATTGTTCAGAAAATTCGGTCAAAACATTCAGGGTGAATCTCTCGTGTAAAATTTATACAAATAAATGAATTAAAATCAAAATTTGTGTTCGATATTTTAAAAATGCAATATTAATAAATGTAATGGAAGTGAAAAAAAAAAAATAAAAGGAAAAAAAGAGAAGAAAGATGAGAGAAGGAAGTGAAAGAGAAAGGATTGGGTAGAAAAAGGAGAAAGATACCGAAAGAAATAAAGAGAAAGAGGTGGGAGGAAGGGATTTAGGGGGAAATGGTGGAGTTAAACAGTCGATGAGCTACTTTCATATTTTCACTCACAAGACGCCAGAGAAAGTTCTTGAGATGTGTGAAATCTCTAGTAAATAGTTATCATTGTTTAACGAAGAGATGCATATAAGAAATAAAATATATCTACGAATGATTTTAACTTTTGATCCTGATCTTCGCAATTTTTCATTCCAAAAATTCGCCATAACTCTTAACTTATAATTATACAATTTTTAATATATAGAAACCATGTGTAATTGTTATATAAAAAGAAAAAAAGAAGAAAGGAATAATTATTTGCTAACAATGTAAAATAAATAAAAAATGTAGGAAACATTGGTAAGATTATGAAAAATTGGAAGGAAGGAAAGAAACGCAGGGAATAAAAAAAAAAATAAAAATGAAAGACGGTCATTAACACTCACCGTGTACGATGAGGGCAATCAGAAGAAGATAAGTAACTCGTCTCGTTGCCATTCTGTTGATATGTATGTGTTATCGATAAAAAGGGCTTTTGTGGAACTACAACAATGATGAAACTTGACGTTACTCGGAATTTGAGTTTCTTTACGCTGTTGGAACCATCAACTTGGGGTATAATATTAATGAATATTAAGAAAATATAATGACTAATATAATAATTATTATTATATATAGGGTTTTTAGTGTTTAAAAGCGGCGAAGAAGCTCGGCCGATGAGTTTTCGTGTCGAGCCTGGTCACTGGCAGAGGCGTTTGGCTTCGTGTCTTATATGAGCGCCCCACTCTTTCACTAGTCCGATCTCTGTGGCATAGGAAGGCTTAACTGGAGAACACACACACCTGGTTTTCTTCTATCGAGGCCTTTGCTTCGTTTCATGATTCGTTTCATGAAACTAACGATTTTAATGCATCCTAACGCACCTTTTCATTACTTTATTATCTGATTAATTATAATATTAATGACCTCCCCCTTAGATATGCGTTCTCATTTCTTTTTCTTAGTTATATTAATGTGATTCAGAGCAAAAGAAAAATATTCCTTTTTATTTTTTTTTTTTTTATTTTATATTTTTATGGATACGTTTTTTATTGCAACAATTTTCCCATATTTATATAATTCTGCGTATATAAAGAAATTTATTTGCCGAAGAGTGTTTCTCCTTACATTTTAATTAAAGCTTCTTGATATATGTGTATAAAATGTATATAAATATCTGAAATGAGATTTTCTGATGTGTTAGTTAGTTACTTACATATAATATGTCGATGACAACTCTATAACCTTTCTGCACGTGCACGTAACGGGCAGAACGACAAATATGACACATCATTTCCTTTAGGACCATTCTAAGAATTCGGTAACTACTTTACTATATCCATCATTCTTTTCTTTTTGATATTTTACTTTTAGCAAACATAACTGTTTACATTAAGTTTTCTCTATTTGCTCATAGCATGAATACTTGAATCGAAATTATAAGAAAGTTTAGATATTTTTATAATCTTTAAGATACGGTTTATGTTTCATTTTTTCTTTTTTTTTACTGATTCTTGGTATTGCGGATACTTCTTTTAGATTTTGTAATTTAATCGTTGTTAACAACGACCTTCCAGATTCCTTCAAAGAATTCTTTCTATCGAGCTGCGTGTCACTACGCGCGCAATAGGTCGGTGAAAACAACGCTTAAGTATTCTCAAGTATAGTTGGATGAGATTTCCCGTGAATCAGCTTCTCTCTTCTTGTAAATCTCACTGAAGCCAGTTATAATCAGAGAGAGAAAACATTTTAATATTATTAGCATTAATATTATTTTTTATTAATACTTCACATTACATTTCAATTCTCACAAATTATTTATATAAATATCGTTAATTCAAATTTTACTCGCTTAAAATAACTTTGGCGGAACTTGAATCATAAATAATTAATTAAAAATAAAAATAAAAAGAGAGTTAAGCAAAGTAATTAATAACGACATAGCAACACGTTGAAAAGAACGACGAACTTCCGTGACTCCAAACAAAATCCGTTCAAGATCTTAGCTTTATTTTCTTATGCAAGCAAGCAAGAATGAGACACACAGTGGCTCGTTACTCGAAAAGATTATTTCAGTGATGCTCGGTGAGAATGGTCACAAGAGAAAAGGTAAAAGATGTATATAAGTATCTAGATGTAGAGATACAGTGTGTCCAAAAAGTTTGCCACCAAACTTATACTACGTATTACTGAGATTAACTGTGAATGCTTATATATTTCCAATAATGTATTTTCGGATATGTGTTTGTACTAGCTTTTTTCATCTATTTGACTTCAGTAATATGTAGTATAAGTTTTATGAACAAACCTTTTGGGACACCCTGTATATTCATCTATATAGGTGTGTATATATATATATACAAGAATGAAACAATGGCACCTAGTTACGAAACTCTCTCGTCATAAGTATGCCGATTTTCATCTAATCCCATCCCTCGTAATTCCAAGTTATTCGCTTCTAATCTTAAGATCTGTATTTCTAGTCTCAATGATCATACTAGTACGGTAATTATACATCAAAGAAAATAATATTCTTGTATTGATTACAAAATTAACAATTCAACAAAATGATTTATTTGATTATCTCCTCTCTGTAGTTATTATTTATAGTATTTTCATATTTTTCTGATAAATAACTTTAAGATTGCATAACTAACATAATACTAATCTAATCAAGAAAAATATTAAATTTGTATACAAAATATAAGAAAGATTTGTTTCATTCTTGTATAATATAATACGAAGGAACTTTTGACTCGATCTAACAGTACACGTGTAAGTATCAATTTGTAACTCTCCTTTACGTAGGCAACCCACTTTACACACGGTATAAAATGGTTGTATTACTTAGGAAAAAATACCGACAGATATGGATCACGTACAAATTTGAAACTAATTGTAAGTTTTACTAATTACAGAGATTGACACAGTATATTTCTATTATATATATAAGTATTACTTTCATTTATTTCATGTAAATATAAGAAAAATCTTGATGAAGCCTTTCAAAAACTATGACAATAATTTGTACCTCTCTGCATGATAGGCTCTGATCACAGAAAAATAACTGCTTTTCTTTTATATATATAAAAAAAAATACTTATATATATATATATATATATATATATATATAAGACTTAAAGTTGTAATCAAACATGAAATTCGTAATAGTGAACGAAAGAGCTTGTTCCTTTTAATCTTGGAATATCAACCCTCCTCGTATTTTTCGAACCTTTCGAACCTTTCGATTTAACGACACAAGATAGTGGAAATACCATGGAAGAAGTTCCTAACAAATGTTCAGAGGAATCTACGTTCATGCTAAAATATCATTAACGAAGTTACCTGCGCGAAGGGTGATTCAATTTCGGAATCGAGATTGCATTGTAAATTAAGTGTTGTAACTTTCTTATCAGTGACAACACGTATCGAAATCTAACAAGAGTTCTCATTTTTAAACAATTAAAGTTAAACATTTTTTTTTATTATATTTGGGTTGCATTACTTGAAAAAATTACACCGATTTCATAATAGATAATAAAATGAAAGATCTTGTTGAATTAGCATAATAGGCCGTTATATTGTATCTCAAAAAAATGATTGCCTAATAAAATTAGATTATTTTTCAAATTTATACCTCAAATTAACTCAAAAACATATATAAACTTGTGTTAAACAGTGTAAAAACACGTATGAATATAAAGAATTAGACGATTATATGTGGAAAAATGATAAGATAAGATTGTGTTTCTTTTTTTTTTTGTGTATAATTATAGTCAGAAGTATAGAATAAATTTGAGAGCCTCTGAGGGAGTCGAGATGAAGAAAGTGTTTCGAGTCGGTGTGCTGCTATGACCCGGAGAGCAAGGACCTCTGGTCCTTGACGCGCTTAAGAATTCTTTTATTTTTTTATTTTCGTTTGATTTCTTTTTTCTTATGTTAGCTGCTTGCTTGACCTTCCCTGCGGTAACTCCCATCCTATTCGTCGTCCTTTGCCGCCTTTTTAATTGTTTTATCATCCTCTTTTTCTATCTTCCTTCAATCCCGAACCTTCTTCACCGAAATGGACACGCTTCATTAGTGCGCATCCATGCAACACTCCGAATACACCCCTTCTACCATTCTATCTTATAAAATAAAACATAAGAAACGATTAAAAAGAATAATATAATATATAGCTATACGATATTCATTTTACATGCGAATTTTGAATTTATCAGATACACAAATCGTAGGTGTCTAGCTTTTCGAAATGAAATCATTTGAATTTTATTTATTAATTCTCTCAACAGATACTTTTTCAAGAATCTTTGATTTTCGTTCAAATTTACTCTCTTTACAAAGTTTTGATTAAATTTAATAAATTATGTGTGAACACACGAATCTCCCCTTAGAGAAATATATTTTGTAAAATAGGTTTAATCACAAAACGGTAAAAATATAAACAGGTTATCGAATCAAATTAATTGACACATTTTATATAGAAAATGTAAAAGCAGCACAAACGAATACTGAAATATTTATCTTTTGAATTTTTTCGTCTGCATACGTCATAGTAAGATGAAGTATGCACTAATTGCAAGAGGAAGAAGGACTTGCAATCTGCTTACTCATCGAGTCAAATAAGCTACCAGAAATCACGCGCGCGTGCATACCCAAACACATATATATATATATATCATAATATAATTTCATGTTTCATTTTGATTTTATTTAAATAATATAGTTGAACTATACAATACTTTAGTATGAACGTAATAAAAATAATTTCAAAGCTTTTAGGAAGATTATTTTTATCGAACAAATGTTCACATTAACAGTCAAATTTTGTTGAAAGAAAATAATAAGATGAACACAAAATTCATGGAATAACTTGGAAGTATTCGATTAATGCTCTTTCCTAAAAGTATTATTATCCACTCTGTCAGAATGTTGGCAAGAAGATTGAAAAGTTCACCGTAGGTGCTCGCTTACTGCATGGGTGGTGAATATACGTCAGGGTTAAAGTAAATTATGCGTGCATATAAAGCGCATCGACTGCAAAGCTATCGGGCTTCTTATTTGGTCCTAAGTGGCGTGTCGTGTACATGGTCAATTTTATTGTGTGATGGGGGAACGACACGGCAAGTAATTTCTTATCAGTACCCTCTGTCAACTACTATAATAACAGAATAAAGGCGAATAATAATAGAATAAAATTCATTTCATTTTATACTCTAACCTAATCTCCGAATATATTAAATGAATATGTTGTATGTATAAATGAAATATTAATTGTACTGAAATTTTGAACAATACTTATTACTAACTCTTGACTTTTTTTTCCATCATTTCTTATCGAATTCCATCCTAGATTTTTCACAGTCGTGCTTTGGTTTAAACGAAGAGTCGGTTAGAACCGTGGCTGCATCGACTACGGTGGCGCAAAAAAAAGGAACAAGAGTTAAGGGGCGTGGTTTAAGATAAAAGCAAGCAAAAAGAATCTAGTGGAACATGGTTAAGGATGACAAAGACGAAGATCGTGTGATCCTCGCTGGAACAGCTATAAAAGGATTTCGGATATTAATAAGAATAACTTAGACAAGATTTAAAATTCGGATTAGAATATCAAGTGTCAGTTATAAATCTGTCATTGGTTTCTAACATATTTCATTGTATAATACAACTAATTTTTTTATTTTTAAATGATACATTATTTTCTTTCATTCTTAGAATGCATAACTTGATTTTTTATTAAATTCATACGAAATATCTTGACTATTATTCGCATGAAACGAATTTAATATATTCCGTCATGCTGTTTCGTATTCTCAAATATAAACCTTTTGAACCAAATCATCTTTAAAGATATTATTTAAATAACATTTGATTATTATTTTTACTCAAATAGAATATGTTAAATATCGTTATATTGTTATGCAAAGGAAAAGAAAAAAAAAAGAACACGGAGAATAAATCTGTATATGCAACATATGTATATCAAATAAATATCGCGTATCTTTGCATAAGTTCAAATCGATGGAGATTATTCGAGTCACGTTTACGATTCTGAAATGTCTCTCCACGACTCTTTGCGATTACGTAGCGCACGTAAGAGGAACACCGGACAGACGTGGTTGAACTGTTTTCGAAGACCGGTCATTGTCTTCTTTACAGAAGAAAATTCAAGGTGAATACGCTCGTTTGAGTCACCAGTAATTTATACGCATTCGTAATCCTCTCTCTCTCTCTCTCTCTCTCTCTCTCTGTCTGTCTGTCTCTTTCTAATCAAGAGAGAGAGAAAGAGAAACATTTTTCTTTCTTGAATCTCAAACTGAGATCCAAAGGTTGTAATTTATTCAAACAATAAACGTTCATAAGTAACCAGTTATTATTTTATAATGAAACTTTTCTAATGATATATGTATCATGCAAATTACTACGATTATTTTCTAAAGAACGATTCAATTTTATTGTCTCTCACTTTTTGGATGAAGATAAAAGAAAAAGAAAATATATAAATGTTAACGTAAATTATCCTGAGACAGGATTTACGTGAGCGAGATAAAAAGTGATACGGAAATCACAAACAGATTCGATAATAAATATTTAAAACCACACTGTTCTTCTTTGAAAGTTCACGAAATTACTATACGTTACCGTTAGTTAACGTTATTGGTCGATATATATTTTTTCTTTTTCTTACAATGATTCTTTCTTTACTTTCTTAACTTTTTTTTGAGTATCCGTGTGTGTGTGTGTTGAATCTTAAAAGTTACAGTAACGTGCTATTAAAATAAATTTGCGAGTGCATGCGGGAACTCATAATACGCGATAATGAAAAGTCATTTTCTATGGTGAATTTGGAAATTATTTCTTGAATAATTCTTACGGTTTTTTAATTAAAAAAAAAAAAGAAAAAAAGAAAAAAAGAAAGGGAACGAATTTTGTAAAGAGATTACGTGAAAAGGCAAATTCCCTTTTTTATTATTTAACTTCTCTTTCTTTTTTTTTGAAACGATCTCTTTCCGGTTGTTCTTACGTATGAGAAGCACCAAATCGAGAGCCAGATAATAAATAGGACGATGAGCCTTTCCCAGATTCACCGGTCTCTCACTTTTTCCTTCTACCAAAGTGAGAAAAAAGGATATAAAAAGAAAAGAAGAAGAAGAAGAAAAAAAAAAGAAAAGTTGTGACTTCCTTTATTGAAGTGGAACTTGGTCCTGGCTCGTTGTGGCGAATATCAAGGATGCATTTAGGAAACGAGTCCCTTAGTAAAAAAGCATACTCTTCAGAGTGCATCTACCTCTGAATACCGGCATTTTTTCAATTCTTACAGGTGGTACCGGTCCTCCAAATTCCCTCTTTCCTTTCTTACTCTTCTTGGTATTTCCAAATACTTTAACCCACGGATTCATGTGGGAGGATTTGCAATATAATTCTCGAACAAAGTGCATTCCTATTTTTATCAATTTCGATGATGCATACCAAAAATTACCTAATTCGTTTTAAAACTCATCCTGTTCGAATTAACAAATAGTTTGGATGTGTTTTAATATAATTAAATGATTGATCGTTAACAACTTTGTTTAATAACCCTGTGTGTTAGAAACTAATTCACATACATTTTGGATTTATCAAATAAATTATAAAAGCAAACTAATTAGAATAAAAATAAGAATAATCTAACATTATAGGTACAATTACGCGTAAGCGTATATACTTGATGTAAGAAAAAAGATTGAATAAAAAAATACGCTACGTAGAAACTCGACGCGTTTTATAACACGAGAGATTTAAGGATTTGAATGAAAAAAAAGAAATATAATATATAAGGAAATTTGAAAGAATCAAGGAAACATGAGCAAGTAAAATATTAGCATTGACTTTAATGCTAATCGTCTGAAATTTGGAAGAAAGATCTACGAGCAATGGCAAAATATAGGAGAGGTGGAGTATGCCTCGAGTTCGCGCGAACTTGTGGGGTCCTACGGCCGTGTAATTGGGATCCTGTGGCTCCTGGCAAAACTCGATAGTGGGGGATGCCCTATGTAAGCCCTCGAACGGCCGAGGTCCAGCCCATCCAGCATCAGGACATCGTACCAAGGTCTTGGACAGTACCATTTGCAACCGATCATTCATCCACTGTATTCACAAAATTTTATTTCGTGCGGTTTAACTTAGAATTCGAGAGATTTTTGTCAATTTTTCTTCTCATTACTTTTTACGAAATAAACGTCATTTTTTCGAATAAAATATAGAACGATGAAATTAGGATTGTTAATCGTTTCATTTTTCGTGGGGGTCAGTATTGCTACGAGAAGAAGCAGATCAACAACGTCCGTGACTCCTGGAGTAACATCCACCACTGCGAAAGATGGGGAATTAAGTTACGTTGAATCGAACGAAGGTATGTCCTTGTTTATTGGAATATCGTGTTGCATGCACGCGCATTCGGATTATTTACACTATTCTATGTTGCATTTATTTTCTTATTTTTTTTTCTGAATTAAGTAGAAATAGACATAAAAGAAATTATTAAATCGTTTGAAATTTATTATTGGACTAAACGCGAATTTATGATTAATTTGTTAATAATATGTTAAACGAATAATTTATATAGCGTATAAATATATTAAAATATTGGTTTGTTTAATGTGTGTTAAAAAGATTGTTAAAACATTAGGTACACCTATAAATTTGAACATAAATTATTAATAAATGTTAATAAATTTTGTGTGTAGAACACCCATGGGATAGTACAAAAGTTCAAAAATTAGACGCGCGATCAAACGCATGGTCGATAAATAATGATAACTCTTCGAACGAGAATATCGAAATTTTAAATCACGAAAACAGTGGTATACCCGAAGGAAAATCATACGGCGAGATACCAAATCCGATTTCAATACCAAAACCAAATCCAGTTTCGCCGACTTACGTGCCATCACCTCTTCCGCCATTGCCACCGGGTTGTTTAACGTCGAGAGGACAATTTTCTAGTCCTAAAAGTTGTGCTAATTATTTGAATTGTTGGGACGATACCGTGGTCGAACAAACTTGTCCTAATGGATTACTTTTCAATGATTTTTCTAATGTTTGCGACTTTGATTACAACGTCAATTGCGGAAGCAGACCTCTTCCAACACCGAGTAAGTTCGATCGAATAAAATAAAATAAAAAGAAAGAAAGAAAATGAGAATTCGGAATAATACGAGTTGAACTTTTGCGCGTACAGAACCACCACTACCGCCAGGTTCAAAGTTTTGTCCAGATCCGTATGGACGTTACCGTAGCTCAATGAACTGCTCAGAATTCTACGTTTGTCTGGCCAGTAAACCCATCAAGTTTGGTTGTCCTCAAGGATTGGTCTACAATGACGTAAGCATTCAATCTCGGGCCATTTCTTTTTTCCATGTAAAACCGAACGAATATAAAATCAGAGTATTTTGAGAATTGTCCGATTTTTTAAACAAATTTTCAACATACTATAATATTTCAACTATTTTCATTATCACCGACGCGGAGTCGAAAACTTAATCATCCCCTAGTGTCCAAATATTATACTAGCACGGATTTGATTGTTGGATTATATACTTGTTTTAGGAATTAGGCGTTTGTGATTATGTTCGTAACGTCGACTGTAAAGGTAGTGCCACACCGAAACCGCAACCTCAACCGCAACCATCAACAACTCAATCTTGGTCAACAGCTTCAGCAGTTTCTGTTCAGTATCCTTCGTATCCTTCGCATCCTTCGCAATCTCCTTATCCAACCCAACAACCTCCCTACATTCCGCAGCAACCAACAAGACCAAGTCCTTATCTTGCAACTTCTTGGGGAAGTAACGTCAACGCAGAACCATGGCAACAACTAACCAAACAACAAGACGTACAAAAAGAAGATCAAGAGATAGTCCCGAGCAAACCGGAAACGTTACAGGAATCACCGGAATCCTCGAGCATAACTAATCCATGGACTGTTCTTCATACCATACCAGCATCTATGAGCAAAGTTCCATGCACGGATGGTGATCTGCATAAACTCGATGATGCTTGTACCAGCGTAATCATTTGTAGGGCTGGTCGACCACAATTAGTACGATGCACGACGGGGATGATTTATGATAGACCAACGGATTCCTGCAAACCCTTTGTCATTGCGAAATGGTAGGCGATCAATTATTATGTATAAATTATTTATAGTCTATCCAAAAAAAAAAAAGGTATATTTGAGGGGTAGAGCACTGCACGAGTAATCTTCTATTACTTTTAGTTTTAATATTAATAATATTTTGTTTGTTCCAGTTAACTAATGAAAGGACTCGCAACTTAATATTCGCGAAAGGATCCAAGGAATGCAATGATACAATCATTTTCCATTTTAGATTCGCGTCTTTATGGCTTTTAAACATTCGTAAGCATAATTAATAGAAAATAGATAGAATGATAGATTTAATGCAAAATAGTTCATTAACTTTATACTTCGCAGAAGTCAAAAAATAATGTCGTCATTATTAAAACGGACACAATTTAGATTTAATTTCATCGTAAGATCAATTTTATGAAATAATCTCGAATGCTTAGAAAATAATATTATTAGTTCGTTTAACAAGTAACAGGTATTTGATAATAAAATCATAAATACATCTAAGTACTCATAAGAAATAACAACTTGTAACGATTATTTTATCTGAATCCTTATGTTTTATATAATTTACGAAGCATCCGCGTAATTACCTCGTTAAATCTACCCCAATGACCACCAAGAAGATAAGTGAATCTTCTTCGTGAAAGTAGTCACATGCGTCGGTAAATTCTCAGATGGTAACAATAAAAACTTTAAGCACGAGTTGTCTGCAACAAATTCCACCAGGGTGCAACTGCATTCTCTTTTTTTTTCCTCTAGCGCTTTCTTCAAAGTGAGTTTCGAAAGCCTATGTTTCTAATTCTATTGATTTTTATTATAAATCGTCGTATCAAACGTATTCAGATTATATAGCAATAAACCGGATAGAAAATATCACAGGCGAAAAGTGTAAGTAAATTAAAACTTGTCGCTTTACGATCTAATTGCTAATAACTATACGCATCGATAACTTCTCTGTATGTATTATTATTGGGTTGATCATCAATAAGTACATAATGCTACAATTCTTAAAATAATTTTGTGTGTATTTTATAATATAATAAAAATATCTAATTTTTATATTAAAAATATTGCAACATAACGTATTGATCAATCGTATAAATAAATTAATTTCTATTTTATCATTTATAAAACGCATATACATTTTAAGACAAATAAGTATAACGTTTTCTTTAACGAAAGTAAATTTTTGACAATGTTAATCATCATTCTTCATAATACTTTACAAATGCAACTACAAAATTTAATTCTTTTTTGTCTACCAGTATGAATCACGTATTCAGGTATCGTAAGAGTAATTTAAAATGATACGATCAAAATAATAAAATGAAAAACTGAAAAAAATTCAGACACGAAGGAACCTTCACTCGACCTTGCTAGCAAAAATTAGTTTCTTCCGCTAGTGGATATCGGATATTCAAGAATCGTGCGTATAATTAGAAATATTGAACATACCCTTCAAAGAACAAACCGACAAACCGGTAAAAAACCATGAAGAGAAAGATGCTGTTTAGTCGAACAGGACACTTCTATTTCTAGCTAAAGAAGTGACGTCACTATCAGGTAGTGCGAATTCTTGAATCGACTCAATAGCTCGAACACTGAAAACAGGAATCAGGACAGGTTTTTTCATTGAAAAATTCACGAAATGCATATCCGTTAAACAAAATGGCAACGACCAATAAAGCGAGTATCTTAAACATTCAAATTCGTAAAGGTTCGCTTAATAAAGTTAACATTTCAAATAATATTGAACGATATTATCTTTCAAAAGATAAATTAGACTATATTATTATCATCATGTACAATGGGATAAAAAAGAAAGATATTAATTATGAGGAAAGCGAATAAATTCAAAATAAAAGAAAGAAAATAAAGTATAGATTACTATAAATATGATGAATTAATATTGATGGACAAATAACAATTGCAATTATACCTTACTCTTCTTATCATTATTTATTTACGCAACGATAAATAATATTTTCCGAGATGCATCTTTGAAATTCAAATTTCCAGATCACACCGAAACACCCGAACCAGCTTTGGGCAACTTGTACATCGAGCATCGTGTTTAAAAATTGTACAGAGAATCAAAATTTAGTTTTTACTTTGAAAGTTTCAATAACTTAATTATTATTGGCTGCCAATTGCGACGATGATTATTGTCGTAACGTGTAGGTTCGTTCGATAAGTAAGGTAACATAGAGCAATCTAACATGTAATCTGTATTCTAGGTACATCAACGTAAATCACGACAGGAACACGGGGCATTGAGAAATATGAAGTATACTAACTTCTAAACCATTCTACATACAAACATACGATGCGTGGGTAAAAGTACTATCACTGTAGAACTTATATCGGATAAACGTGTAAGTTACATTTCATGTAAAAGTATCTGTTCTCGATCAGGACCGTATTCAGATATTTTAGATACCCTAAACGTAACTAAAAAATTCATTTACAATTCTTTTCCCCTCTTTACTTTTTTAATTAGAATAAAAATAATACTGCACCCCACACACACTTGTGTGTGATATATACAATAATACACATAATTTGTATTTTCATTTCCCTAGTTAACATTTAATACATCATAGAACGAATACATCCCTGTTCTTGATCTTGCATTATATCTAAAACGCTTTCTCTTTTTCATAGAATTATTTTAAATACTTGATGATTGATGATGACTCGTCGTCCATAACTAAAGCTTCAACAAAAGACGAAAGAAGGAATAAGATAATTTCAACAAATTCTCGAAGAAAAACGCTTTCTTTATTTCGCTAACAATAGCAAGCATCTGCGACATAGTAATCGAAGGGTACTACTGTAAGATTAAATCAGAAAGAAAGTGAAAACCTGAGAAGAATCGATTAACAAACAAAGTATGTGTGTAAGTAAGTAAGTAAGTAAGTAAGTAAGTAAAAAGATTAGGTAAGTTAAGTTGAATACTTATGAGAAGGAACGATACTCCGTGAACAGCGTGAGACCGCTAACGGCCTCGACCTTTCGTAGAAATCTTTACCTCGGCGAACGTTCGATTCTAAGATTAGGTACGAATCGAAAGATCGATCGATCGTGTGTGTGATTCGAATGAACCAACTAACTGCTTACGTGGAATAAATCGGTACGATTGAGTTAAACGAATCATTTACAAGGGGAACTATTTTTAATTGGACAGATTTAACGATTCAAATTTACAAATAAACAAAGGGTAATTATATCAAAGTATTGTATAGGAAACACAAAAGCAATGAAAAATGGTATCCTATATCAAAATTATTGCCACTTTTGTATTTGAATAATCCTGATCTATTTCTAAAATGGATCAAACATATTGCCAAACACATTCTGTATATTATAGAAAAATAGAAATAAAAAGAGAGAGTAAAAACAATATTGTAGTTGAAATAACTAGCTAGGCCCTGATTAGGAAATCATTCCTAGAGAGAAGACGTCGTCGTCGTCGTTTACGGTGAAGAATCGCCTTTCTCTATTCCTAATGACCGGTAAAGGACGTTGTCCTTTTGACGAAGAAGTTGCGTTACGTTGCGTCGCCGAATGTTGCATCTGAAAGTGAAGATTAATCTTGGAATTGTTTAACACTTCTCGTTTCTCCCTCGATGACATTCGCGTGTGTTACATCAGAGTCGCGGTTGCCTATGTTATATAGCGCCTTTTTATAATTCAAGTTCGAGATGTAATCGAATTAAAAAAGTTATCGAAGAGAGGATTAGAAAAAAAAAATAGAATTGCACACGTGATAGAAGTGAAACTCGTCGTATTATCGCGGCTGGAAAATAATCGATTCATTCATATTGTACAGTGAATAGTGTCCCTTAAAATCGTACAATGTTTTTTAGTATCAGAATTAATATATCCCATGTGAAGAAAAATGACATATCTATTAATATACTTATAGATATTATATTTATCGCGTCGGTGTAGATGTTTCAAAGGAAAGTACAATTGATTTAATATATGGACCCTAGTCACCTTTGTGCATTATTATACAGGCCCAGTAAACTTAGAATAGAACGAGGAGAAATAGAGCGAGCCGTACGAGCGCATTCCTTAAGTTTCATTCGCCGTGACCGACGTGTATGCGTGCTAAAGTTGAAACTCGGATATCCATCAAAAAATTATCCACCCACAATTCAATTCTTAGATAGTATTTGCGTTTTCGTATTTAACAAAATATTAGGTCACAGTGCAAAAAGAAAATTCTGTTAATCCTTATAGGATTGAATTCCGGCTATCGAACTCGAAACGTTTATAGTATGATTTCATACATCCGCAGTATGTTGTCTTTGATAAAGTACAATGGATACAAGGCTGACTTTACGCGTGCCCACGTGGGTTGTTTGACCACTTGCATTTCTTACGTGTGACACATCGAAGACGCATGCATAGGGGATCACTATTGCCAATATCTAACGACTATATACATATATTGGCTTGGCAACTATAAGTGAGTATGGTTACTTTAATAAAAACCTACAGACCCCTGGGTCCGATAAAAAGTTGGCATATTTTGATATCAATTAAGAATTGAAACAACAATATTTATTTTCTCGACTCGATGTTTTTCATTCTTTATTAATTTGTTTTCGTTTCGTTTCATTTTCATCCCTATTAAAAGTACGTTATAAAAATTCAAATATCAATATACCTCATAATCACAAAATAATCGTAGAAAATTGATCTTCTATTTGATTTGAAAAAAAAAAAGGACGCAAGTATATTATAAAGTGAAGGAAGATCTCTCTCTCTTAGATTCTCGCCCACGTTTTCACCAACGTTGTTTGCGATTCTTTCTTTATCTGAAGAGGGAAGGTCTTCGTCGTTGTCTCTGGGTGTGACTCGAATTCTTAGGCTTCTCTCCTTTCCTTTCTCTATCTCCACCTTTCTAGACTGTGCATAGCGTACAACACTCTTCGCATCTTGTTTCTTTAAGTATACTTCTCATTTATAGTTTAACCGCAATGTTATTTACAATTTCATGGAAAAAGAAAGGAAAACATTTGGTATTTTTTTGTTGTTTCTTCTTTCCATACATTTTTCTTTCTTATCTCCAATTATAATATTTATAATAAAATTTGAAGATGCAGAAATTTCAAAAAAATCAAGAATAATAATATATTTGCAAGAAATAGAAAGATGATCGAAGTTAGTTTTATTGTGAATTCTCCGAAGTAGCCTAATCGAATCGTTCGACGTGTTACGTTGCTATTACGTATAGCAATCTCAGCTTAGGAACACGTTTGTCGCTTAACGCACTGCATTTCCAAGCATTTAGAGAGTGTCTCCTCGTTCATAAATTTATGAATTTCCTATCAACTTTCACTTTATGGATATTTAATTCCGTCGAAATAATTGCTTACCTTTTGCCTATCCTTTATTAAATACAAACTTATTCGAAAGCGATGAGAGATTTCTATTATTAATCAATACTTTTAATCTTCTATATCAAAATACACGTAAACTTTGAACTTTCCGATTATTTCAATACAACCGAAAACTACTTCTCCTATCGTAAACGTTATTTTATAGAAAGAAAAGAAGAATTTTTACTTTAATTAATTTTTAGTTAAAGTGGAGGAGAAGAATAAAAGAAAAGTAATTAAAATTCAATGATTATTCATGAAGTTATAACAAGATCTTAAAATTGCATCGAATTATTTTAAACTGTAAATAAAGCTATTGAATTTATTAACAGTATAAGTTAAAAAGAATGAAAATTTGTGTTTAAAGTATCTTATAAAACATCAGATCCAGTATTTAATATCGATAAAATTCTTCTTTTGTCCTTTCTCCGTTCTAAAATTATCCTTCCAGTCATGATGGTGTTTGAACGGTCGCTTAATGTGTTCCAAGAAGAAGGCAAAAGGTGGTTTTGTTGTATCGGCAAGCTGTTCACAAAATCTAAGATCCTTCGTAAGGAACAGGAGAGCCGGTCGTCGTTTCTTTCATTATTTCCCCGAAACCGGATTTTCAGGCTACGTTGTAGTACGTATTACTGTCTCCCATCAATTATCTATAGATTTTTTTTTCTAAAGGGGGATACACAGAAGAATTATACCTTATCTCTCATCTAACTCGAAGGATTTGAGAACTTAATCCATCCACAAAAAGTAGTACATAACATTTTTAGAAATTTACAATTTACAGTATAAATATTAAGAGTACTCATAAATAATAGAAGAAGGTTTTTTCTGTTGAGGCTGAAAACTTTTCAACCCATCATCATACGTCCCATGTAGACGAGTTTCTTGTATTTTTTTCCCAAAGTTTTTCCAGCATATTCTAAAGAGAAAAATAAGAAAGAAAAAAAAAAGAAATATATTATGGGCTTTTAAATGTTTGATTAAAAAGTCAAAGAGTTTCTCGAATAAGAAGAAAGTGTTCCAGAAAATACATGTATCGAAGTTCGTTTCGAGTCTTTCTAATAATGTATCATGATCATGCTCCGTCATGCTATATGTAGAAAGCAGAAAGCCAAAACGTCCGACTTATTCAATAGGTGCATACGTTCAAAGATTCACGCATCTACTTTTTCTTTTTATATTCCAAATAATCATCTGATCTTTTTGATCTAACACAGAGATTGAAAAATAAATCAATTATAAAAACAGAATATATATTTCTTACGTGATATTTAAATAATACAAAATCCATTGACAAATGTCAATGAAATAATCCAAATATTCCATGATGTTAAAATACAAGGAACAGAAAAAGAAAAGTAAGAAAATAAATGATTGTAGTGAAATGGCGCTAAGACAATAACTGAATCTTAACGAAGAGGTCGTATTGTAGTTATATGGACTATACAGGGTGCAGCACAAAGTGGTTCTCCTTGGAACGATGATACCGCATTCCAGTTCATGAATCTTTCTAGTTAGTCGATCTTTTCTCTCTTCCCTTATCTTTCACCTCGACTTTCTGTTGAAATCTTTTTTCTTAAACCATTTTACATAGTAATACTTGAAATACTTCGAACGAAAGAGTACATTCGTTCGAGTTCGTTATTGAGAGTTGACGTTATTATCGTTAGTAATAATCTTGACCATACCCGATGCTCTTAACTTTCAATGACAACTTGATCAAGGAATTGATTATAACTGTTGTAATATCATTTCCTTAACATCTCATCGGTCAACGACGTATGTATCTATTTTATCGTTGCCTCGAATCCTTGAGGTAAAGTTAGAATGCATAAAATATATCTATACACACACACACACACATATATATATATATATATATTTACTGTTACTTTTACCCCTTTACTATGTATTATATATAGTAGAGAGGTGCTTCATTGAAATGTGTCGACAAAAACAATTTCTCGACGTGATTACACAATATAACTTTACATAACCGTAAAACCTCTCGTGCCGAGAAAAGTATATATTCAATGCGTCGAAATTCAATGAGGCAACCTATTGATATCTTTCTCTCTTGGTCACATTTTATCTAACATCGTATCCCAACTAAGTATCTAGCATCATTTTTAATTGCGATCGCAGAGATGCAATCGAATCTACCAAAATTATAAACGTCCTATAGAAATCAAAACAAGGAAATTCTAGAGAAAGTTTATTGGAATGGATAAAGTAATGCTGCGGAAAGTGTTAAGTAGTAGTCGATTAGGATTTTGTAATGATGTGAAATCGTTACCTCTTAGTTCTCCTATTTAGCTCATTAATTCTACAAAATCGTCATAACATTGGCAATTTTTAATATACAATTTTATAGTATAATAAAATCGTAAAATTAGTAACACATTTTGCGAATAAAAATCAATCGTTCCTTGTGTTAATTGACATGTTAATTTTGTGTAATAAGTTAAAAATAAAAAGTAAGATGTAACAATTGGCGATAATACAATGTTAACAAATAATCCAAGAATGAAGATTTAACTGTAGATTTAACCGAGGACGAGACTCTATAGGGCACACGTGCAAATCTAAGTAAGAGTCAAGACAATCGTAATGGCGAGGGTGAAGGAAGGGGGTGGAGGAAGAAAGGTCATCGACACCTTCGCGCATAGATTTTCTTCGGATCCCCTTCACGTCTTTGTAAGAATCGTTGCTACCGCCACTGTTGTCGGCATCACCGACGCGTATCTATAGGATGTATTGCGAATGACAATCAGGGAAGTTCCATTGAACGTTGCGTGCTTTGCATTTTTATTCTTTCTTTTTCATCGCCATCGCGATTACTCCAATCCGGTCTCTGATCAAAAAATCATCCACTACTATAAAAAAACTAATTCTTTATATAGGATCTTTCTTATATTGAAATACTGACAAATTGGGGAAAATTTAGCATTCAACGTGCAGAAGAATTTTTCATTATTTTAGCGAAAAGAAAAAATAAGAAAAATTCCTTTATAATAGATTATTGACAAGCTTTTACTCGTATGCATATTTGAGACGATACCACAGACTATAGTGATGGTAAATACTACAATCTAAAGCATATATGAACCATCCGAGCGTTGAAATGGATCGTCGAGGATCATCCTATCATGGCTGGCTTTCACTTGCTGCAAACGAACGGATGTTCCTTGTGCTTCTTCATTCGCAAGTGTCGATTATATACATCGATCTGTCTTGATCTTCTACTCGTTTGCAATTTTTCTTTTATCGCGTATTATGCAATCACTGCACGATTTCTTTTTCTTCTTCTTTGATTGTGAGAGCAGTTATTGTTCTCTTGTCAGTTACTTTCAGAGTACCCAAAATAATCTTACTGGTAGCAGTAACCACTACTATCAGGGGCTAATAACGATAATAATTATAGAGAAGAAGAATATAAAATCATGATTGTAATAAGAAAGGAATAGTAAACAACAGAAATGACTAAATGCATCTGCAATGAGTGTCATTTAAAATCGTACAACGTTTACCTTTACTCAAATTTTTCCTTGAAAATGATTAGTATAGTGCAGCGTACGAAATTACGATTACCCCAAGAGTTTTAAAATGATATAAATATAATATGATGAATTTCATTGACTTACCATTAGATTCTAATAATTCGAACAAGAATTGGATAAATATGCAAGATTTTCAGGGATACCCCTCGAAACATTAAACGAAAGTTGTACGAAACATGGATATAACATTTCCTTATGTAATATCTAGTTTACGTAATTTTGATAGGGTGACTACGAAACTCGTACTACGACTACGAGTTTACGTAGCATTACTTTAAACTATCGATTTAAGAGATACTTTTTTTTTTTTAACACCCGTAACATTTCTCGAATATCCTATTTACCTATCTTTATATATCTTTGACTTTTAAAAAGAGAAAATGATATGTTATGTTGACACACATCCAAAATTTGAATGTATATTAAAAGTTAATAAAATGAAGATTTTTTTCTCAATTCACCCTTCCCCCGGATGAATATAATAAATACGTAAAATACTTCATTCGATGTTTTCTATTTCAGAATACAAATCTGGCGTATCTTATTTCCATACTTATTTCTCAATATTACATTCAGGTTTTTGCATCAAGATTCCGTAATGCTGTTCCTTTTATAGCTCTAATCCATCTTGAAAGACAAACTCTATCGGATTTAGATCTTATTTTGATAATGGTAATATAAAACAAGGGTGGGAATAGGTAGGAGGTAGAGGTGTTGGGGAAAATTCTATCATTTTTCTCGTTTCATGTAGAATAATAATAATATTTGAATATGTAATATCGATGAGGTGTTTGTCGGTGATATACGAGGCGAGGCACCATGAAGGAAGGATAACGGGATCAGGATGCATAATCGGCTAGCGAGGCCGAATATTAATCGAAGAAGGGGCAGAGAGGCAGGATATAGGAACCGCATTACTTCGAATAACTATACCGGGATCGGGATCGAGACTAACATTGGCATCCTTGACGTATGGGTGGTATGTAACACCCGCTACCATGATCACGCACCATTGTACTTCTCTCTGTTGCAATTCTACCGTTATCCGGAAGGCATTTCTTTCTTTGCTGACCGGTAATGCACTTCCTGTATATTTGTGATTTATCGTAAGCTTTTTGTCGCAAACCTAACTCGTCAATTTAAAATACGATCAACTTGAATTTATATATACAAATGAAAATTAAAATATCGCTACGGATTTCTCGAAATAATTAGCACAATGATTTCGCATGCATTACGAAAATCTACGATAACGACGATGATGCGAATTTAAGAAAAATATTATACATAATTCATCGAACATTTTACAATCACTGGACGTTAAGCGAATTTATTTAAACAAAAAATGGAATCTATTAAAATACCGCACGATGTCGTGCCAAGGTCAAGACAAAAGTCCTTCCGCGTAGATTCTTTATACCAAGTAAGAGTAAATAAGTAAGTAATGCCCTTCTCTGCTCGCTTCAAACGATTTATTCGAGAAACTGGATTAAACGGAGCGAGAAAGTTCCGTTGTCGTCGAAAGCGTCTGGCATTAACATGCGTGACCACCTTGTTCGAAATCGTCCTTGGTCTTTCCAAGAACAAGCTGAACGCGTCTCGCCCGATCGGTATTCCGTCTGTAAACCACGAGAAAATCTCTTTCAACTTACATTTTTATCGATTTTTTTCATCGTCCCACATTTTCGTACGTAAATCCATACGTGATTTTCATTTCGTCCGCCATTTTGGTTCCTCCCTTTCTTCCTTCCTTCCTTCCTTCTCGTTTCTTCTCTATTACAACGTCTCTTTTATTTCACAGCCATGATTTTATGGTAAAAGTATTTGTTTTTTTTTTTGTATAATTCACCTCGCAGGTAAGGTTCGATTCATCCGAGCGCCATTCAAATGCAGACATTGACAAATATGGTGTTTGCATCGACACCTCGGACGACGAAGTCTATTGTTATCTTAATTATACGACCATTATGATAAACTCGCGCATTTTTTAATGTCCATACGTGTTAACTCCTCATGGGAATTTCGCTGTTGCATAAAACATATACTTTGTTTTAGAAATGAGAATTGTAAATTATCATCGGTCGCCTCCTCTTCTCTTGATCGTTAAGTAATATCGCCTTGTGAAATATAACCAGTCAATTTGTGATAGAAATGATAATATTTGAGAGACCCATTTCTATTTAAAATTTCATCCGATAATAATCGTTTCCTATATTATAATCTATCTCGTTTATAACGTTTATCTCTTACGTTGTAGAATAATAATAATAATAATGATCATACCGATTTCTAAATCTAATTAGAAATAAATATTAGCCTTTGCCCGGAAAAATAAGTTTCGTGTGCCGATTTTATTTAATAGATAAATAATTATCGTATTTTTTTTTGTTGAATGTTTGAATCGGAAACCTATCCGCGATTTGCATTCTACGGAGATTTCAATGCGTGCATAAATGCTATATAGCATGTCAGAATTTGGAATAAGTTAATATACAACAAGCAGGAGTATTATTTGGGGTATAAAAAAGAAAAAAAAGGAATCTAAATTTCGATTTGATTTCGAGCAGAAGGAAATTGATTGATTAATTCGGGGGGCCGCAAACGCGCCGTTAAGTCTCCGGATGGATGGCATTTTGTGCGGAGGCCGAAAAATAAAAGGACGGACGGGTACCTGGGTAGAAAGAAAAGGTGGTGAGGAGTCAAGAGAAATAGAAAGAAGGATGGGAGGGGGTTTGGGAAGGTATAGTACAGCAATATGGTACAAGATAGGTCTTTTCTCGAAGTAATGCGAAGAAGAGACAAACGATGAGGAGGTGGAAGGTAGGTGCAAGGAAGAGAAGGAGGGGCAATTGGTGGAGGAAGGGCACGACACGTGACCGATGCCTGATATAAAGTTGGAAATCGAGGAGACGCGAACACAGAAAGATCTCTTTCTCTTAGCTAACCAAGTGGAGGTGGTGTCTGCACAGTAGTGACTTCCTTACATTTACATCACAATTACATTAGATTCACGTATTTGGTATTATTCATTATTTTTTAAACGCGAAGACGAATACTCCTGGAGCACGCACGAACGAACGCAAACAACGAACACGCTTTATTCCTTAAATCAACATGAGGACGTACTACGTGATAGCCGCCATACTGATCGCCGGTACGTAAATGAATGAACAAAATCAAATGTGCATCGATTCAAAATCCATTGGTATTACGCGACGTGATTCTATCTAATGGATTCATTCAATTATTTGGTTTTTCGCGCGCGATTTTTCATTGGGATTCGGTGGTAGTGATAACGGACACGGATGAAAGTGTGTGATATGCATGTGAACTAGCGCGAACAATGTACTCACCCCCGTCTATTTATAACACTCGCCATAGTTTTATTTAGTTCTTTCCCCCCTTGTTCCTTTAATTAATAACTTATCGGATATTGTCGGACTTCAATGATTAGTTTCCTTCTCGGCTGATTCAATTTTTTTTTCTATTTCCAATATTTAACATTATTTTTTCACGTTAAATGATTTATTTAATATTTCGTGTAGTGTTTCGTTTTTATTCATTTAAATAAGATAGATTTTTTATATCGTTTGATTTTTGACTTTTTCGCTACAATATGGCGTAGGATATATTGTTTGATTATTTTCGGACTAGTCGAAATAAATTTAGGATTTCTTCAAAATTATTTATCTTATGTTTTATAAAAAGAAACATTTGGGATCCAGAGGATTAACTTTATTACCATGCTATAATAATAATAATAATAGATGTTCTTCGTGCAGCGCAGCATCATCACACTCGTTAAGTCGTTAGCCTACTTACTTTTTATGAATATCATTCAAACCCACTCGATTAATAAACGATTAACTAGTAAGTAGAATTATGGAAATTTCAAAACCTTCGGTAGAACTAATCATTTTTTTGGTATCCTATAAGTATATCCAAATATATTACATTGTTATAGTTGACTTTATTAGAAATTTGTAATACTTCATATTTAAATAAAGAAAAAAATATTAAAAAATAAATGATATAATAAATATTGCAAATTATATATATGAAAAGAAAATGAGAGAAAAACATTTCTTCTCTTAAAACAAAAAAAGAACATAACCAATCGATCGCTCGCACCTAAAGAAAACTGTGAATAAAAATAAAAAAACGAGAGACCAAGAGGAAAGGGGAAAAAAACAACGTAATGAAAAAAATCAAAGAAATTACGAATAAAAAAAAGCGGAAGATAAGAATAACGATAAAACGATAAAGCAAAGTAACACGAGTAGTTAATGCCGTGAAAATTGAAACGCTTCACGAATGACGGAGAAAGTTTTTCGATTCGTCTGTAAAAGACCACACCTTCATTTTTAAACGGCATTGACGTTAGTGCAAGAAAAGAAAAAAATAGGGGGGAAAAAAGAAAGAAAGAAAAAGCATGGGGGTGGGGAGGAAAGAGCCAACATAAATTTGCGACACAAGAAACATGTAATTCGTGCGAAAGTCGAACTCCTTCCCTTTCCTTTAACATACGAGGATAACCTTGGCCCGGATTTTAACTCATCCCTCTCTCTTTGATTTTTATAATCGTCCAACCATGCGAGAAGATCAAGGATAATATTTCTTAAGTAGGAAATTTAATATCCATCTAGGTAACTTATTAAAATAATTTCAAAATAATATCAACGAAACGAAATCTTATTGCGGAAGTTTCTAATGCTATTGAAGCATGACGAAAATCAAGAAAAATACAGGAAATCGGTCTAGTCGGGGCTAATCGTCGTTTAGAAAAGTATAAAAATAGGAAAAAGTAATGCACGTGTTTTCGAACGTATAAACGAACATGTAAAAACATCCAAGATCTTACATACATATGATCTTTCTCTAACTTTTTCTTTTGAAAACTATGAATACGTCGGTTGTTTGTACATGGCATATATGCATAGTACAGAAGCACGGTAGTTGCTTTTATATTTGTATACGTTGAACGAATGAAGAACATAGAACAGAAAGGAGTGAACGGGATGCTGGAAGGGTCCAGCAGTACCACCACTACCATTACCAGTACCACCAACAGCAATTCTGTTATTGCTGCACAGGCTGCTCCGGGTATCCGGCTGGCTCTGGGCCCAAAGTGAAAGCGTCTGGCGAAAGTCAGCTCGTATCCTTACATAACGCATTCATATTTATTCGGCCATCGTATGTCGCCAAAAGGACTATTTATTCCGACACATTATCCCAATTACGGACTCTAATCATTACCGTTACCCTTGAAAACATATTTTATTCTCTTTTCCGAGAGATTACCTAAATAAGAAATTAAAATAGAAATAAATTCGCGTATTTTCGCAACCTGCGAATGATATTTTAATATCAGACCGTAATAGTTTGATCAAATCATTTTGTAGAATAATTTCAACGCAAATTGCTGGCCCATTGAAAATTTATTATAATAATTAGTAGTAGTTATATATAGGAATGGGAATTCCAAAATATTAACTTCCTGGATGAAATTTTCTCATTTCGAGAAGGGATTTAAGTTTACGTTTAATACTATCTAATTATTGTGTTCACCATTAGTTCATTCTCTTCCGAGGTTTAAACCGAGCGAGTTATTTGACGAGCGATAGAAACAAAAGCCTGGAATTATATTAAAATAGGATCTGTCGACAGAGTCTAGACGACAGGGATTATCCGTAATTTAGAATTCTTCTTCATCTTAATAACCGCAATCTCTACATTGGGGTTGGTTGGGATTTATTTCTCTTTTCTTTTCCGGACAGAAATCTTATTTCCTAAGAAACGAGAATTAAAATCATGCTGATAGGAATAATAGAATCGAGAAAGAAATAATCAATGAAAGATAGAAAGAGAGATAGAGAAAAAGAAATACGACTCCGTGTTTGCCTGCGTAACATCAGGATGATGGTTTAACGAAACCAGTTTCTGAGTTGAGAGCGAAAGTAATCTGTCAGTCGAATAAAAAAGGTCCCCGGCCTTCGCGAATTTAAAATGAGATATCGAACAAACAGATTTCATCATTCCAATTATTTCGTCGAAGATTAATCGAAAGTTTTAACTTTTCAACGGGCAATTATCATAACTTATACGATTAATAATGTAACATTTGAAACTGGGCTTCGACGTCCTAGCCCACCTTGTGTTTTTTCTCATTGTTAATTATTTTGTTTTTATATCGAAACGACAAGGACAGTTCCCTCCCTTTCGTCTATCGAAAAAACTGCACTTAGGAATCGTATAATTCGATCGATCATATTTTGTTGATGAAATTTTACAGGAAGTAACGGCCAGGAAAATTTCAAATGTCCCGATGACTTCGGTTTCTACCCACATCACATATCCTGCGACAAATATTGGAAGTGCGATAATAACGTAGCGGAATTGAAAACGTGCGGGAACGGTTTGGCTTTCGACGCATCCGACAGTAAATTCCTTACCGAGAATTGCGATTACCTGCACAACGTTGAATGCGGTGAAAGAACGCAATTGGAACCACCGATCAGTACGCCCCATTGTTCTCGTCTTTACGGTATCTTCCCGGATGAGAAGAAATGCGACGTATTCTGGAATTGTTGGAACGGAGAAGCATCCAGATATCAGTGCAGTCCTGGACTTGCTTACGATCGCGAAGCCAGAGTTTGCATGTGGGCCGATCAAGTACCCGAATGCAGAAACGAAGGTAAACGCATAAACATATTAAACCCTATAGTTTTATATTTATTCGTCGAATTGAAATTTGCCATGCAAAAATAAAAAATATTATAAAATCGGAAAAGGATCGATCGTTGCAGTAGACAAAAATTCTCAAATTTAATCACTTCGGTCTATGAACAGTAGTTGACATATTCTAAAGAAAGATTACTCCTCTCTGTGATTTAGCCTTTTAGAAAGATTCTCAAATGTCACGTCGTGTAACATATGTAAGAGAACATACTGGCGCGTGCAAGCAAGCGCATAAGGATATTCTGCAGTTTGACCTACCTTCTTCTTGTGGTAATAAGTAAACAGGGAATAGACTTTAATACTCGACTACGTTCTAACTTATTTGCTTTTTAACTAGATCTAGATTATAAGTTGATAGTGTAGTTAGTTTTGAGTATAAATGAGAAGAGATATGTATATACAGCGATATTACATTGAACAGAGGTCGCGGGAGGTTTCACGTGTCCAGCCGCAGGTGAAGTGAGCGGAGCATCCGGCAGCTTCAGCAGACACGCCCATCCTGAGGACTGTAGAAAGTATTACATATGTCTCGAGGGTATTGCTAGAGAATATGGTTGTCCGATTGGTACCGTCTTCAAAATCGGCGATGCCGATGGTAGCGGTGCTTGCGAAGATCCTGAAGATGTTCCAGGATGGTAAGTTACAAATCATTTATGCAATTAGAGATTTCTATGCAAGAGATTTATCTCCCTACTCGTCGTTAAACTTTTATACCTTCGGTCTTTCTGTGTATGCCTATCTGAAAGTAAGCCACGTTATATACAACATTTATCGTTTACTTTTCGCTCGATCCGAACACCGTATATACTACTTACTTTCACCGTATTAACTTGATCTAATTCGCGATGTCGAGTACAAGCCAATCTAGTTTGTCTGGGTATATGTATGTCCTGGTAATAATCTACCATACCAAATGTCAATCCCTTTGTTACTGCATATCCTTAACGCTTCAATATTCTGTTGTGTCGCAAATAAAATTAAGAACACTGTTTAAAGGGATTTTATTTGAAATCGTTATAATATATTCGTTCATTTGTTGTATTATGTTATTTAATCTGCACATTCACGTAGCATGCATCATGCATTATTCCTATACCTATACCCCCCCACCATGGGTTGAAAACAGTTGTGATATCGGTTTCGATTTTTTTTTTTTAAGTAATGATACAACAACTCTGTTATGGATATAACAGTTCTTGGCCATATCGACTTCAGTTTTGATTCTTAAGAAATAACGTTATATCAGTTCTGTATTTGTTCCATAACTTTTCGGAACTGTCGTTTCAACCCTTGCTTATACCATAAGAAAAAAAAAAAAAGCGCGCGCGCACACACAAAACACGTGTCGGGTCGAATTGCACGCGCATGTATTTAACCGTTGGATATTTTTCCATTTTGCTTCACAGCGAGGATTACTATGGTGACTTGGACCTAAAAAGCATCAGGAAGAGCGAGTTACTCGCTGGAATCCAAAGTTCTGGCGAACCGAGGAAACCATCTCAAGGCAAACCTAGACCCGCACCGATACCTGCGAGGCCATCCGCACCTCTCCAGGAATAATTCTTCTAAATTACTCTATCAATTTGTTTTTTCTTTATTATTTCTTTCCATCCAATTCCCATTCCCCTTTTCCAACACTTCCTACTATTTCTTTCGTTATTTTATTTGATCCCTTTTCTCACAAGTTCCATTGATCTTCTTTATCTTACGGTCACAACAACCCCCAAACACCTCCACACTCTTGCTCTCGGCAGCATCAACATTCAGAAAAGAGGAACATGTGGTTCCAATATGGAAGCATTGTCGCGTTTTTTAATTGAGAACGAACATTAGCCCCCTACTACCCCCACCAACCTGCTCAAAAAAAGAAACAATAGCTTTCAAGTGTTGTTTAGTTGAAATCGCATTTCTCTTATTCTAATTCGATCGGGCACGATTCTTTCTCGTAGCCGAATTTCACAATCGAATGTTAAATAGATTTCAAAAGATCCGAAATTATATCTTGAGGATCTTTGTGGTCACGATCAGGTTGACCTTCTTCGATCGACGTACAATACGGTTTTAATAAATCGGCCAACTTTAACGCGAAAAAACGAATTACGATAATGGACACTTGATGATAATAATGACGATGATGATAATGATGAGATGATGAGGTTGTTTAAATGATATGTTGTAGAATTTTGTCTCCTAACGTTTTTACAAATAATTTTTAATGAATTTGGTTGCACACGTTATATACGAGTCTCTTTTAATGTAAATTATTCGAATGTTGGCTGTGAATCATCGTTACCGAATGGTTCAATAATTGATTGAATTTAGTGCAAAGTTATTATCCGAAGTGCCGATCGGTTTAATATCTATTTCGAATTATTCAGAATTATTATATATTTCTCTCTTTATATTATCTTTCTTTATATTTTTCTTAACATTTAAATTTAATCGATATTAAACTAATTCGCACTTCCAATAAAAGTCTCGGCAGATTTAAAGATTTTCTCTTTCGTTTTATCCACATTATTTGGACAAAGTTAACAAGACAAATAATAATATTACACATTTATCCTAATTTTATCTATCTTTAGATAGCGTTCATTGACCAAACGATTGCCAAAAATAATATTTCATATTGGCCCGAGTTCGGTCTATAGTTCGCTTTTAATTACAAGCTACAAAATAAAATCGCCGACTTGTATGTTTTATAGTAAAATTGAAAACGTGTAAATAAAAAAAAACATTCAAGAAAATACGATTATAGTTATGATATATTTTTCAATAGGATATTCTCAACCTTTTGCGATCCGATTTTTTAATAAAAGTCGGCAAATTCATTATTGAAGAAATCTATTCGTGAAAATAATCATTAGAAGAACGGATCGTAAATTGTTAACTCACTCTCTCTCTCTCTCTCTCTCTCTCTCTCTCTCTCTCCCTATTTCTCTTTTTCTCTTGACCTAATTTCTATAATGTTGAATGCTAATATCAATTAATGTAGCTTACATTTCACTTAAGTTACTTTCAATATCCTTTTCTCCTGTATCTTCCTATGTTTGCACGCACCTTGAACATTTGTAATTTAATACCGATCTAATAACGATGCCATATATATATGTTGTGTTGTCTTTAAAATTTATAACGTACTCTGTTAATAACTACTATCGGTTGTTTATTATATTCTTTATAATTTACATGAAAAAAAGAAAGGGGGTAACAATACTCTCAAAGTAAAATTATAGAAGTTTTCTTAACATTTATGTGAGTACGGTCAAATACACATGGGTCAGAGTATTTCTTAATATTTTTAATTAATATTCTAAATAAATGATCACAGTATTTACAATAAAAAAAATATTCATACATAATAATTATGCTTGGCTAAGAAGAAAAATTAAAAAAATTCATTTCGTGATTTATATATTATAAAATGAATCATAAAATCAATTTTTTAACTTATCCATTATAATAATTATTGCTAAATATACTGACCATTTATTTAATAAAATATTAATCAAAAATATTCAAGAAATACTAATCGAATAAATAGAAATATAATGAAATTTTAAATTCCAATCAATTTGAATTAAAACCATTTACTTATATATCCCATAAGAAGCAAATAATTATAACACAATCATATAAACATATCATGATGGTGGTGAATTTCTCAGCGAAGACTACTATCGAGGCGTGGACTTAAAGGCTCTACGTAAATTAGGATTCAAGAAATAAAGAAGAATATTGAAATGTTGAAAGGCGACAAGAGTGGACGTATCTGGGGGATAGTCGCTACGTCGTAAACCACCGAATTCGCAGTGATATTCTTTGTGTTTCATCTTCTGTATATATAGTACAATAAAAAAGATTTCATACGTATTGATAACGAATTTAAAAAACGTATGAAAGTTAATCTATATATATAATATAATATACTTATGATGTATATTAAATTATTACGTTGCTGCATAATTTCTTTCGGATACTTATACCAAACTTTATCATTATGATAAAAATTCTTTTGTATAATTGACAAGCTGCCTATCGAAAATGGAGACAATTTGTAGATATTGTGTAACGACTAATATATAAATAATTATTAATTAAATACGTACTATTTTTTTTCTATTTTCAAATTACATTAATTAATCGTTCGTTCTATTTCAAATCGTGATCAAAATTATGCAACAATTTAATATCAACTATCGGACTATTTTTATTCGGTGCCTGCCTTAAGTGTTTTAATTTATAAAAAAATAAATTAATATACTAAGAAGATTCTCTCAATAATTGATTACGTTTATTCACTTGTTTCTTTCTTTCTTTTCTTTCTCATTTCTTTTTCGATGGCTATATATTATAATAATCTATTTAATATATATAATCATAAGTGTATATAAATTAGAATCTATATAGTACATACTACTGTAATATTTATTGAAATATTAATGACTTAACGTTAATCAAAATTTAGTTTTTTTAATTGAATCTACCGTAAAAATAATATTCTTATTATTTAATGATAACAAAGGAAAACAAGATAAAAATAATTACAAATACATTCTCAACAAATTTGAAATATTAGTTAAGAATTTGATCGAATTCCGAGATTAAACGTACTCGTTCGTTTGCTATTTTCACAGCCGTCTATGTGTGAGTTAGCGTGCACATATTGCACCATTAAAGTGCGCTTGCATGTGAACCATCGTGTATCAAAGGATCAACAAATATATCTAGGTAATATTTTACATTCGATCTTCGTAATATATACCAAAATTCCATAAACAAGATAACAACGTTTATCTTAAGAATAAATTTGTTCTTTTTTTCGGAGAAAATATCGTTGTCATTGTTTTCAAAATTGTTTTATAGATATAATCAATCGAAGAGTGCTTTCATTTTTAATACAACATTCAAAGAAATTTAACACTGAATATTTAGATAATTCATTAATAAATTATACCTACAAAACTGCTATTTATTCCGATAATAAAATATCAATTGTTTGATTGAGATCTAAGCAGAGTGTCAAAGTAAAACCAAATGTAATAAATTGCAATAAATTTTCAATTATAGCAGATTTGTAAACTTTATTCGGATAACAAAATACAACGTATGCAAGTTAGTTGTATTTATTTATCACAATTAAATATCAATTCAATTTTTTTACAATTATTGTAAAATAGTAGAATAAATAGTAGTAGAATATATATATATATCTCTATTCTTTATTGTTATCGTTTCGATTTACTTTTTATCCTATTCTATAAGAAATCAAAAGAGTTTACATTTGATTTTAACTATTGCTCTGTATTTGAAGTTTTCTAAAACTAAGCGATAGAGATATATATGTATACATTATAAATTAATAGAACATACAGGGTGTACCATCGCTTATAGGAAACCCTGTATAAATTAACAGAAATTTTGTTTAACAATAATTAGCTTCACTTTACTTAGTCTAAATCAATCTGTAAATATTCAAACTTTTACATATTTCTACATTTCAAGAAATCTGCTTCATAATTTATAATCTTAAATACAGCGTAAAATATATATATATGATTTTTAAAAGAAGTTATTAAAATAGTATATTAAAATGAATATTTATGTAAATCTCATTTTTATATCATTTAAATTATATATATATAGTGCTAATTTACATAAAAGCAATTTAGATTTTCAGCTATCGCGTAAATGTAATTTTCTAAATATAATGTAATAGATCACTATATACGATGAAAGAATTAATAGTCTTTCCCACAAATTACTCATGCTACGATTTACTTTTTATCAGACAGATTGTCTTTACGGATTGTCATGAAAACAACAGATAGATAAAATAATAAAAACATATCTAAAATTGATAAAAATTACACTACTTTCTTAGTATCCTGAAAATTTAAAAAAACAAAAAGAAAAAAGAAAAATAGAGAAATTTTTGTGCACAAATGAGACTTATACAAAGCTTAATATTAAATTATAATATACAAGTATATTGCCTGTGTGTGTGTGTGTGTGTGTGGACATAGATTTATTTCTAATTTTATGTAGTTGGAAAAATTATGTGGAATGGCGCATACTTTCTTAATCCATCACATAACGATGATCACGTATACACTGATCTTCACAAAATATGTCCAACGTGTTTCCATATTAGATGCACATGATTAACCGTGCCGAATCTTGATGTCATGTTTTTGGCTTTTCTCTTTTTTCATATCCACTCCGGAATGATCACAATGGTTACAGTGAATAATGATGTAGTAATTTTAATGCGAAACAGCTTAGTATCTACAAATACTGCTGCATAAGATTTAACAAACCTCATCGTTTCTTGGACTTCTTGGATCATTGTAGAAGTACACTTGCTTTCAACTTTAAAAGTACTCCTTACAAACTTGTAAAGTTTGTATCGACGACATGTCTCTTTTACAAATGTTATGTTTGTAAAGTATTCGAATTTTTAAGCGGTTTATATCCCTAAAAGGAAAAATTAATCAAACTAAATTTGTGTATATTATAAGACCTGCCTTTTTCTTTCTTTTTTTGTTCTTTTTTCCTTACAATTAAGATTACAAATTTACATATTTACATGCATTGCTAAATAAAATATTGCTCTTTCATTAGAAAATTACTATGATAAAGTTATTGTAAAATGATTATTTTATGAAATATTTGTATAAACGATTATCATTAAAGATTATCTTCATATGCGTGTATATTCTCATTTCGTAATAAAATAATTTCAAATATTTCGTAAGATAATCAATTTACGAAATTGTTGATATAATATACTTTTATTGTTAATAGTAGTTGCATTAAATGATGCAATTTATATTTATTGGTAGTTCATGCTGCCATAATAAGGCGCTCGTACACTTAAATGTTTGCTTTCTGGTCTTACAGCATTGTTAAATGAATCCCGCAATCGTTCTGTAAACGTTTTATATTCCATCTCTGGGTTATTCTGGCCAAAATCAAAATCCGCTACTTCAACAGTGAATCTCGCTCTACTTTGGATGTAATACGCCACACCAAAAACTATTAGAACAACAGCAACAAGAGTACAGGAAACAGGAACGACTATTACCGAGAGTTGTGGCTTTGGTGTTACTGAAAAATAATGCAAATAGTAAACACATCATTATTTTAAACTTAAATGAAGAAAATAAATTAATAATGGATTTAAAAAAAGAAAAAAAGATATGCATACCTTTGTAAACAGTTATAGTTTTAGGATAAATTTGTTTAGTGACGTCGTTGTTTAATATAACCAAAATTGTATATTCGGTAGGTTCAAAGAAATAACGAACGATAGAAAAATTACACGATTGCAGGTGATCAGCATATTCGCACGTCTCATTACCGGTTACGTTATATTTTCCTTGATGAAATTCTAAGCATTTATAAAATGGTCCTGAACCATTACAAGTCACATTAAGAGACAACATGTCCCAGGGTTGAATCCAATCAGTACCCTTGATTGTGATATTTGTTATCGGTGCTATAAAGTAATTAAAATAAAAATTAATCCAACTTATAATTGTTACTTCTAAAATATTACTTAGTATACTTGCCTTTAACAAAAATTTGTTTCGTAAAATAACCATATGTTTTATTAGGATCAGGAGGTATAATAGACGTATTTAGACAAACGTATGGAAATGAAATATTGCTATGATTTGGCATAGTTGAATTAATCGCAGGTGCATTTGTCATAGATGTTGCTTGGGTTGTATTTATATGTGATACAGTTGTAGGCGATATTGTAGTTGTCGATAGAGCAAGACTCGTATTGGCATTTATTAAAGTAGTATTTGAAGTCGAATTTAAAGACGGTACAGTAGTTGCGACTGTAGTTGTGGTGGTTTGGATAGGTTCGTACGATGCAACAACTAAAGCTGCGATACCATGAGACACATCAACATTTGTAAAATTATAAACAAAATTTAGATCGTTAGTTTGTCCGTAATTTTGACAATCGATAAACCAGTAAGTCGATACAGACGTTGCATTTTCTTTTATAAAATCATAATCTCCTTTACGTATATCTATACTGAATTGTGTTTCCAATGAGGATGAAACAAACTCTTCGCTCACTGTCTTATTTGCTTGCGATACCGTTAAGTTGCCATTGAGAAGTGCTATATATAAAATATAATAAAAGTTAATATAAATTAATATAAATATAAATTTATATATATATATATATATATATCTATCAATGTTATAATACTTACATGTAACTTCAAAACTTATGCGATTACTGGTTGCATTCTTCCAAAAGATAATAAAAAGTACTTCAACTGTTACTTCGACTTTATACGTTCCTATAGAATATTTCTCTCTGGGATAACTCAAGTTCCAATACGTAGTAGTATTCCATGTATCCCCTACCTAAAAAATTGTTTTCATAATTTATAATAAATACAAGTTATTCACACACATTATATATACAAATTAAAATACTAACAACACTTCTATGAGGTATAAGAGCATCATCGGTCCACTTATATCTGAATGGACCAGATGGTCGGGATCCATCCGGATTGTACAAATCTGCTTTGATTGTAATCGTACCATCTAACATAACAGGACCATTGTGCGATAAGATGACATGCATCGAAGAATGAACTGTAACATCAAACATAACAAAATAATTAATCAAATATTCATTGCATAAAAGAAATCATAGAAAATATTACAATATTAATGTAAAGAGATAAATGAAATAAGAAAATATAAAAAAAAAAATAAACATTAACAATTGCAATAACTCAAATTCGATGACAAGTTGAAATCCATTGTTATTTTTAAAATAATTAATTACATGACATTTAAATAAATAAAAAATAATAATAATAATGAGATTTTACCTAACGAAAAACAATAAATAGTCCAGACAAGAATGCAGCAAGAATATGAAGCTTGCATTCCGCACATAACTACAAAATTGTCACATTTATATAGAATTTATTTTAATCGTCGTCAGACCGTCCTCGTAACACTGCAAGATCACTTATGCGTTTATCACTATATGGTAGCCATTTATAATCTGATGTTTCTTACTGATTGGTTAAATCTTCTCAGAAACACCAATTGCATTGAATGTTTAGCTCACGCAGAAGCACGCATACCTTGATCCTAATACACGCATGCACTTATAATAAATACTAATATATCCCCTTGTAAAATACTTTAAAATGTGCGTACTAAACTTTACGTCAATTGCACTGTGGGAACAAAACGTGACTTCTAAAATGCATTAATAAACACCAATAAACATACACTTTCTGTCTACGAACTCACTGATTGGTTGATTCGGTGCATCCAAATTTTAGATTTAGATACAAGAACTCCTACACATTATACATTGATAAAGGACATTTTAATAATAGTTACAAAATTTATAAATTATATCTAAAATCATATTTCATTAATTTTCTAATTATATATATATATTGTACGAACTTAAATAACGTTTGTTAACATCCATCGGTAAGTTTATTTTATTTCCTATTAATATACACTGAGATGTTTTAAGTTTGGTTAGGTTTCTCTTCTTTAACGACATATACAACGCATTTTTTGCATCAATTGCACACACTTTGATTATTAATAACTATTATTATTTGTCACACAAGTTAACATATAAGTAATTATATTTATTTAACAATTCTAATATCTTATTTTTCGATGAAATATGTGTGTATATTTCTAGAAAAATTCCTATCGATTTATAAATATATATTCAATGTCAAATTTAACACGAACTTTTTGGGCAACTTAAAAGATATGTTCTAAAATAAACAAATATTTATAATGTTTTAGTGTATTTGAAGAATTCATTATAACAAACGATTATTACTACGAGGGATACTTCAATGACCAAAGATAAAAAGGTTTTTATATTATATCTATGATATTGTATTTCATCATCTGTGTTGTATATATTGCTCCATCAAATTCTAGTTTTTTAATACATCTTTAATATGTATATGTGTATATATATGTATATGCAAATTCCATCTTCAATAGATATAAATTTTGTTATATAAAATTTCATTCTGTTTAAAAAATATGTTCAGTTATATGCCTAAGCTTTTGTAGAATCATTGTACTTAAATTATAGTTCTTTATATTTAAGCAAGTTTATTAAAGCAGTGTGTCCTCGTAGTAGAACCTTACAATTGCTAAAAATTACATATCGATGTTAGAAAAAATAAACACATTATAAAACTCTTAGCATTCACTTTTATATTGAAATTATATTCCAATAATATTTGTAGTTTTCACATCATTAATGTATTAGGTGTAGCAATTAATTCGGTACTTTGTTAACAATTATTTACATTAAAACGAGAGTTATAAATAATTTAATATCAAAGCACCGAATTGCTACATCTAATATTTTTCTTACTTATAGATATTAGTAGAAAATGTTGACTCATTGCTTCTTTTATGATTTCAGTTGTTCCTGCATGAAGTGCACTGTGTGTCTACAATCTCTTCCCGATAAAATTGCACAATATTTTTTAATTAATTTGCTGTATTGTATAAAGCATAAGACGTAAATGGCTGCTTATATCAATCGTACAATATCTATGATTGGGGGAGAAAATCAACTTCGATCTACTGATATTAGAACTGATCATTCTCCTCTACAGATTTTCGTTAAAGCTAAGAAGAAAATAAACGACATATTTATTGAAGTAGATGACTATGTCCAAGAAACGGTTGGATTTATGGAATGTTAGTAATTTATATTCATACAAAACATATACTATAATGTCTTATATAATATTAATTACGACATATTGTTATTTTTGTAGCATTGCAAAATGATCGAAAGATCGTTAATGCAGAAGAAGTTTCTCGAGTCCAAAGTTATATTGATAAAGTTCGTGCGATAAGAGATGTTCTTAAAAGAGATCACATGAAAGTTGCATTTTTTGGAAGGTACTTATATTTAATTTGATTAAACCATATCGATTAGAAATAATACTAAATAAGTATAAATTGTAGAACGAGTAATGGAAAAAGTACAGTCATAAATGCAATGTTACGAGATAAGATTCTACCCAGTGGAATAGGACACACAACAAATTGCTTTTTACAAGTTGAAGGAGCTGAAAATGGAGAAGCTTATCTTATTACCGAAGGGTCTACAGAAAAACAACCGGTACAATCGGTTGGACAATTGGGTCATGCTCTCTGTAAAGAAAAATTATGCGAAAGTCATTTGGTTAGAATATTTTGGCCGAAAGAAAAATGTCTTCTATTGAGAGATGATGTAGTCTTCGTTGATAGTCCTGGAGTCGATGTTACACCTAATTTAGATGAATGGATCGATAAACATTGTTTGGATGCGGATGTGTTTGTTTTGGTTGCAAATGCTGAGTCCACTTTAATGGTTACTGTAAGTAATAGAAAAAAAACTATTTTTTCTATTTTCTTTTAATACATATTAATAACCAATGATTACTTTTTTAAGGAGAAAAATTTTTTCCACAAAGTATCGACTAAGTTATCAAAACCAAATATATTTATTTTAAACAATCGATGGGATGCATCTGCTTCCGAACCAGAATTCTTCGATCAGGTATCTACTTATGTATTTATTGCTAATGGTATTAATATATTATTTATATTTAATTTAATAATTTAGTAGTAGTAAAGTAGTTAGTATATTAATTTACAATCTGAACATATCGTATAGCCAGATTTTGGTTCAAGTAATACTCACAATTTATCCCATAGCTGGTCAAAGAACAAAAAGAGGTAAGTTGGCTTATCGTATGAATTTGTTTTAAACAAAACGATGTTATATGTTTATGTTCATAATGATTCCTTACAGTATTTAATAGTTTTTATCATGGTTGATCATTTAGATCATTATTTGCTGTACACAAAAGCACGTAGCATAAGAACGAACACTCGCAATTGTAAATAATTTTGTTATCCTTTTATTTCTATTTGAAAAAGTTACAAATGTTTGTAAGATTTAATTTTCCAATTGTTAACATGCATATGTCATTTGCGTAGGTAAGAGCTCAACATCAAGAACGCGCTGTGGACTTTTTATCAAAAGAGTTAAAGGTTTATACTCCCAAAGATGCTGAAGAACGTGTATTTTTTATTTCTGCTAAAGAAACACTTCAAGCTCGTATGCAAGAACAACGTGGTCAACCTGCTCATAGTAAGTTAGATTAAAAAAATATAATTGCAGATTTATTACCGTTTTTTTTATTATATTTTCTTGTACAGATGGTGCATTAGCAGAAGGTTTTCAAAATCGGTATTTTGAATTCCAAGATTTCGAAAGAAAATTTGAAGAATGTATATCGAAGTCCGCTGTTAAAACTAAATTCGAACAACATTCTCAACGCGGTAAACACATAGCAACGTAAGCAATTTATTAAAGTTATGTTTTTATTAAAATTTGTTAATAATGTCGTTAAGTAATGTCGAATTTTATTAGGGAAATTCGACAAACTTTAGATGAAATATTGGAAAAAACACAAAAGATGAAAAGTGAACAATTAAATATTAAAAAGGAAGTTCACGATAAATTAAATTTCACCGAACAACAATTAATATTATTGACGCAAGAAATGAAAGATAAAATTCATCATATGGTAGAAGATGTTGAACAGAAAGTATCCAAGGCTTTGAATGAAGAAATTCGTAGATTAGCTGTGCTCGTTGATGAATTTAGTGTTCCATTTCATTCAGAAGCACTGGTATTGAACGTATATAAACGTGAATTGCATACACACGTGGAACATGGTTTAGGTAATAAAAGGCTACTACTTTTTATATACATCTAAATTAAACAACAAACAATTTAGTAAATATAAAATATTAAATCAAATATTCATTAATTTGAAAAGGTTCCAATTTAAGAGCACGCTTGAGTACAGCTTTAGCATTAAATATGGAAAATTCGCAGCGTGAAATGACCGAAAGAATGGCAGGTTTATTAGCAGATAATAAGAAACAAGTTTCTTTAAATATTTTACCCAGACGAGCACCATTCGAAATCCTTTATAGATTAAATTGCGATAATCTATGCGCTGATTTCCACGAGGATTTAGAATTCAGATTTTCATGGGGTTTAACATCTATTATCAATAGATTTGCTGGAAAAAATAGTCAAAAACTAGCTATCTCTAATTATCCACAAGAGGTATGCATTAAAAGACAGATTTATTTGATTACTTTAAAGCGTTATGATAACTAATAAAATATTTTTAGATTCCACCTTCTATAACGTCGCCAACAGATAGCATTGATTCTATTAAATTTATATCAAATACACCAAACTTTTCGACAAATACAGACGATTGGTCATTAGCTACACGAGTAGCTATAGCTTCGATAACATCACAAGGCACAATGGGTGGTCTCATAATTGCTGGATTTGTAAGCAACAATTGAAGTAACATCGAGCACACAATAATATATAACATAAATTATCATTTTGTTTGTTATTTTAGATGTTGAAAACAATTGGATGGAGACTTATCGCTGTGACTGGTGCAATTTATGGTGCTTTGTATCTTTATGAACGATTAACATGGACTAATAAAGCAAAAGAAGCTGAATTTAAACGACAATACGTCGCACATGCTACAAAGAAATTAAGATTGATCGTCGATCTCACATCTGCTAATTGTAGTCATCAAGTACAACAGTAAGTTCGTGATATTTGTAATGCTAATAATATTTCAAGAACAAGAACAAAAAATATATAAATTGTCATTGACTTTAGGGAGCTTTCTGGTACATTTGCACGTCTATGTCAATTAGTGGATGAAACAACAACCGAAATGGATGCCGAGCTCAAAACTATCGCCAATACCATTCGAATTCTAGAAGAATCCTCATCCAAAGCTAAAGTCTTACGAAATAAGGCTAATTATTTAGCCAACGAATTAGATTTATTTAATGTCGCTTATTTAAAATCTCTAAATTGAACACATAGAGATAACGAATTATGTATTTTAACGTTTAGTTCGTCGTAGAAATATTGTGTTACATATTTTTTTAGAATTCATATAGGTATAAACAATTTTTAATGTTGTTCCTAATTTCAAACGATTGTGACTAAAAGTTATATTCTTTGAAGTGAACAAACACATATAGAAATAATTCAATTTAAATTATGATGCTTTAGATCTTTACAATAACTTATAACAAATAATTCAGATTTTTCTTTAGATACAAATGAAAACGATGAAACGCTTCTTATCTTTATAAATATTTAAAGCGGGTAGCTGTAATATGTTTAAGATTTATTTTATTGTTAGTCTAATTAATTATCTTTGTACATTTTGCGATGTGCAACGATTATTTTATCTATACAATATTAATATACGTTTACATATATAATTAAATATTGGTGCAAGCGTTATATAATGTTCTATACACATTGTGATTTCACTAAAAGATCTATTATTTTGTTATAAGTAAAAAAAAGAGAGAAAAACCAAACATATGCAATATATGTATATATATATATATATATCACATGAAAAAATGTACTCAGATTTATAATACAAATAAAGATTTGATTGTTGGATATATATTCTGCTCATAAATGGATAAACAATTAGTTAAACGAATAAACGAACAATAATAAAAAATAAAATTCTTATTATATTATATTTCGATGCTATAAATCGGCCCGTAAAAAAGTCGTACCACTTGTCCCACATTTACTTGTATTTAAAAAATATGATTTTTATAAAAGTTCAAATAAGATTGCAAATTTCTATTTCTATCACATAATAGACGAGACATTTCACGATGAGTTGGATTGCACAAAGAAAAACTTGCGGTCGTAGCTAAAATGCAACATGAAAGCAAAAGTATACTACTATTACTACTACTATTAAAGAATAAACGGTGAAACTTCTTACATAGATATATACATATTTCCAAACAACAATATCTGATTCAAGTGTTTGTATTCTTATTAAGATAAGTTTATAAATAGGCACACTTGGAATAACTTCGATCGTTTCCTACCATGACGGTGCTTCGTTTTTCTAAAGCTTCACATATGGAGGGTGAATGAATCACTATATATACGATTATAATTATCAGATAACAAAAAATTATACGCATTAGAAATGATTTTATATTAAATTCATATTCTCTCGATTTTCAATGAAACTTAATAATGAACAAATTGTAATCGAATAGAATTTCAGAATTGATTGTAAGATCATTCGATAATAAGCAATTATAGGTGTTAAGAAATTTGATTATACGGGTCGCGTCGTTATTTTCAAGTTCGTATGATTAATCGTTTCTATTTTATTAATCATGAACAAACACAAATGATTAATATTTAATCAGAAGTATATATATTCATAAATTCGCTTAATTGAATCGAATTAATGTTCGAACGTATCTCGGAAATACATTTTGCATAGATCCGATATCGTTGTGAGGTGAAGGCGAAAACCTTTCGTATAGTATAGTTCGCACAGTTGTTCAGTGTTGTCTTCAGTGTATCGTCGACCGTCGTAGTGCGGAGAACACGAGTTCCTGTTTCTTACGAAGAATAATTATTTATCGCGTTCATACAAATGCTTAATCGCTTTCGTATAGCTCATTTTTATTTTCTTTTTATTTTTCGGGAAAGTACGGAAGGATAATTGATCTTTTTACGTATGTATTATTATCTAAATGATCTTAATCATTGGAACATTATTTATTTTTTTACTTTGTTTTTTTTTTTTTCTATTACTAGGCTTAACATTATTCACAAAATTAGCGCAAGAAAATATTGAGATAAATTCGAATATTTTTGAATTAATTTTATGAATGCTCTTCTATTTCTTTTGTATATATATGTATGCATCTGATACGTGACCAAAATAATTTTCTATTTATGTTTCTAAAGATCTTCACGCTTACGTTCATTTGTTTTATCATCGAACATTTCAAATTAGAATTTTTTTAAATATATCTTATTTTAATAAATAGCTTCTAATTGTGACACAAGAGGATATTATTTATAAGTTAGTTAATTATATTTTATTTGACAAATAACAATTTATAACTCGTCGATTATAAATTTGTTGTAAAAATATTATTTAAATTCGAAGATTCGAGTATGCAATATCGTTCGATTATATTTTTTAAAAATTCATTTTATATATACTAGCCAATATTTCGAATATGTTTGAACAAGTAATAGCTCGATATTTTTTTTACTATCGCAGATTGTTATTTTTCAATGTTAAGTTTTTATCAGAAATGTTATTAATACTCGAGTAGCTAGCTGGTTGGAGTAAAGTACAGTGAAAGTCAATCGTTTCTGTGGAAAACTAACCGGTATTCCAATGTTCTTCGCAAACTGACTGCTCTCGATTTATATTCAAAAACTTGTATATAATATTTTTCGTATATCATAAATGTTTATTAAAACAAAATAATATGATCCTCATAAAAAGTATTAATATTCAAACGATATTTAATAATAAGTATTTATTGATACCGATTAAGAAAGAACAAATACCAAAAGAAAATGACGTTTTTAAGATGATCTCGTACGCGCGATTAGGTGAAAATAATATCAATTTTTAAATAAATATTATTTTATTAATAATATGTTTATATTATAATAATGTTATTATCTTGTAGAATTCATATCTAACAACACATGTAATTTCATTATAAATGACGTAACAATGGAAAAAATATTTAAATTATTTTATAAAAAAAAATTAAACGATATAAATATTTATATTATTTAATAAATAATTTTGCTTATATCTATAGAATATATATGTAACCATATTAAAAAATAAATAATTTTGATTACGACGAAACGATAAATCATCGTGATAGAAAAGAAAAGTATTCAACAGTAGCATTTATTGAAAATTGAAAGTGATGGTTATATTAGAAAGTGACGAATTAGCGTATCCACGAGAAACGAATCTATTTCGCGATTGGTACGTTTATATTATTGCAAATTGATTATAATAAATGCAACGCTTTTTACATAATAAATTCTTTTTTACTGTTGATCTTTTTTTAAACAAATAATGAAAAGAAAAAAAATGCAAACGTACAGCTTATAGAATTCGCTTTTCCTTATAAACATTTTTACTTATGAATGATTTATTATATTCTTGTGAAAATGAAAAAGAGATGAATTTTCTGCAAACTTTACCAACTCATGCAAGTCTTCTCATTTAACATTTTCTTCCATTATTTTGTTGGTATCTTCTAAACGTTATCTTCTAAAAACATGTTTCAAATGTGTCAAACGTCAACTTCTTTCTTGAATGAAATATCGAGAGAAACGTCTTAACGATTTCAATAAATTACCATTGCAAATAAAATAACATTATAATGAAATTGATAATAACAAATGAAAACTTTGTCCAAAAAATCTTTCTCGAATAATTTATTAAATAAATTACGAATGAAGATAATTATTAGCCACGTGGATTAACATAAAATATGTTTGAACATACCTCTATTTTTTTGCCATAATTTTGTTTTCTTATTGTTAGATAAGAATCGATAATAACGTTCTGTATTTTTTTCTGTGCAGGTCATAAAACTGCGTGAAAGTAAGTAATTGTTGCGTCTTGAGAAAGAAGAAGAAGAAGAAAACAATAAAGAAGATAAAAAGCAAGTGCGACAATATATCAAATTCTAGATACGTTAAAATAAACTGATCGTTTCATTCATCGACGTATCTGATTAAGTGTATAAACGTGTTTAAAGAGGTTTCGATTACGTTTCGAGGTCTGTCGCCACGTTCTTTGCATACATAACAAGCTAAGCAATTAAAAAGGATCCTTCAAGTATAAGAAAAAAAAGAAAAAACAGAGAAAAAACTTTAGTCTTTTTTTTTGTTTAGTATTATTAACGTTATATAACTATCTCAGACAATAATTACATGCAAAGTGATCGAATAAAAGGAAAAGAAAACAACGTTATAAGAAGTAGAAGAAAAATATTATTACTTTGTAATTGGAAAAAGAAATAATGGAAAAAGATACCGAGAAAATGAGTTTATTTCATTTGATTTATAATACGATCAGTTTTCTCTTGTTCTGCGCGAAGATTATCGTCGAAAGAATCGTTAGAATATTTATTCCAGTCAAGTATCAAATGAAGGACATTTCTGGCGAGGTTGCACTTGTAACAGGCGGAGGCGGAGGTCTAGGAAGATTACTGGCACTAAGATTAGCTAATCTTGGAGTTATCGTAGTTGTCTGGGATATTAACCAAGAAGGTCAGTCCATTTCATATTTTGCTTATTCACCTGTTTCAATCTTTCGTAGAATAAAATATACTCTAGCAACCCGAACTTTACTTATTTATTTCTTATCTTTAAATATTTATCTCCTTTTACACGTATTTTATTCCCAGTATAGATTAGAAATCATTCGTATTTCTTCGTAAATAGAGTGCTCATTTAAATTCTTATACACAGAGAAACGTATTTTTTAAATTATTCAACTTATTTTATTTTTCAATACTAACAATTAGCAAATGTAAAAAGTATGAAACCGAAATTTTTGTTCTACAAATTTTACACGTCTGTTGTTTGAAAATGATACTGGAATATTTTATATTTAATTGTATATAGGATTCGCGTGATTGCCCTAATCAATTGAAATTGAATCCCAAGTATAAGGAAAATATTCTTTTATTTGGTTACAATCAATATCTATCTATATTTTCGTGTCGTATCCGAAGATAAAAAAGAATGTGTGTATCTTCGTCTTCTTTTATGAGTCTTCCAAGGGATAGTTAAAAGGAAAAAGGAAGAAAAACGAGCAACGAATGTTCATAGATTCGCTTTGATCATATTTTTATTCTTGAAAAAACGGAAGTTCAAACGCCGAAAACAACTCTGTACCTAATACCTCTGATATTATTTACGTGTTGTGCAGAAGAATATTTAAGTTACCTCCAAAATCATCTTCAACAAACGATTATGGTTCTGCTACATAACTCTTCTGATTTTGCTGTTATTTGTATTAATTAAGTATCTGCAATTGTTTTATTTTATATAAGCAAGCATTTATATAAACTGCGATTCGTGAAATTAACCGAATGACTTGAGTGGCACGTTATTTGTAGCCCATTTTTAGAAACCGCCTAGAAAGTGGAAAAACCGGTCTAAATTATCTGACGGCCCAAATTTCAGCAAAATTAATTATTCCTCTCGTTTTTAAATTTATATATATATATATATTATTTACTTTCGAACTGTGTAATTCTCTGTCTTTTTTTAATACTTTTAATAGGTCAGCGTAGTCATTTCAAAAGTTTAATCGTTTATTTCACAAATTAACATATATAAAGTAACATGTATATATATATGTATATACTATAAAACAAAATTTAATCCAAGTAGTATACGTAAGAATTAAAATTATAATACTTAAAAATAGAAACTACGAATTTCAAATATTTAACTGTGTCAATTAACTGTGTCAATTAACTGTGTAATTTTCAAATTAGTTAAAGAAATAAAAGAGACAACAATTTCTTGTATATATATATATATAGGTAAGAAAAATGAATATTATCCTTTCGTTTTATTTCAAGGATTTCTTTACTTTATATTATTTTCTGAAGCTCATATTTCTCCCCCTCTTAACAAATACAGTTTTAGTTTATTTCTCGGGCAACAAATTATTTCTAATAGCGACATGAACTTTCCAGGCAATTCACAATTTATATGAACAATCAATTAAATACCATATATTAATTCGCTAATTTTGATAATTATTAAAATTGTATAAATTATACGCGTAAAAAAAGAAATGAACAAATTCGCAAAATAAAACAAACACTCGAGATAAAAAAATGTCAAATAAATTAGAAATTGAATGAATTTTTCGGGGTTGGGTGGGTAATGCTAAAATATACATATTGTTTACACGTACGAATGTACTAATTGTAAAAAGAAAAAAAAGTAATTGATTAGGTCAACACGAGGTAGGTCAGTGTCCTACTGTCTGCTGCATCTGTGACGACGTTGAGGTATTATAAGTGTTTGAGAATACTATAGTAGCATATATATATACGATTCTACCACGAACGAACCGTTTCTCGTTTCAACGAGGAAACTTTTACTTGTATTAAGATCCTATACTTCAGAGGGAAACTAGATTCTTAAAGATATGACACAGAAGTGAAAATTTTCGTACAGGTATTTTATCCTACTAACATTTGAAGTTTCATTTCATTTGTTTTTCCGTAATAATAATATTATAACTTCTCTTATTTATTTTTCAAACATTTCCCCTTTCTTTTTTCTTTTTATATTAAATGAAATAAATCATATAATAAAGGTAACATATATATATATAGGTTTATTTTTTCAAACTTTCGTCGTGTTAAGCATGAGCGCATAAATGTGTCTTATTTCTGTTATACCCGTTGTTACTTTCTAATTTCTCCCTAATAGAGTTTTCACCTCTTACAAAGACATATCGGATATAACAAAAGGTAAAGATAATAATTAATTAAATTTGTCAAACACGAATGTGCGTGGATGTTGTATCATTTTTCTTCTTTTCCTTTTTCCTATATCTTTTTTAAACCAAACAGAAATACGAATTAGTTAGTTACGGTAGTTGATTTAGGACAATACAACTTTTAATTGGTCATGGATGAGCGATTATATATTTCTAATATTCGGATAGTTAATCAATTATAATTAAAATCGTGTGAATCATAATGAATTTGAATTATTAAACAAAAGGATAATGCTATAAAATAAATGATGTAAATATTACATTTTTTATTACTTTTCAGGTATCGAAGAAACAGTGAAATTAGTCGAAGCTGCGGGTGGTACCTGTTACGGTTATGTTTGCGATCTTTGCAATCGCGAGGATATTTATAAGAAAGCAGCACTCTTAAGAGAAGAGGTTGGCAAGGTAAGAAGAAGATATTCAAAATATCGTGAAAAAAAAAAAGAAGAAATCAAAGCAATTCGTATTTCGAAAGTAGTTATCAATTTGATTTCGAACTTTTGTTTAGAGAGATCGCGTGCCACTCTCTTTTCGAGTTTATATAGCTTTTACTACGAATGAATACTATGTTCTCGTCTTACAGTCTCAAGTATTTACTTACCTACTCGCCTAGAAAAAGATAGTAGATTCCATTTTATCCTGGGAGAACATTATGAAAGCCTAAGTTACGCCACATCGCTGTAATATATACAATCGTATAGCATTATTTAGTTCGATCTGACCTGTTTCAAAGATTCTTCGAAACTAATTTTTGTTCCTCCATCGTTTTTCGCGACAACAGTTATCTTTATTCATTATTCAAATATGCACCAATAATAATAAGTATATAATATCAAATTACTATTTAAACATATCAGAGATTAAATATCAGAAATTGCAATGCTGTAAATTGTGCATCTTTGTACATTCTTTGAAAAGTTTCGGTAAATATTTTTTATACTAAAAGTGAATAGATTTTAATGAAACTTATATTAAATTAAAGTGCACTCTTTTGTGTTTGATAAAAGCATTAATAATATTTGATTGTACAAATTCATGATCTTGCAGCACGATCGAAATCTTTCTTTCTGTTGTCATCGACCTTTCCTGTACCTACTTTCACTTTTATATATTCAATCGGTTAAGGATTCGCAATGGCTTACATAGTATGTTTATTCAGAGTGATTCAGGAAACCAGTTCTTCTTCTTCTTCTTCTTCTTCTTGAATTATATTGAGTAATCCGGAGAAATTCGCGTCTTATTAACATTTGTTTAACAATTTTTGATACGAATCAAAAATTCATTATTTAACAAACTTGGAGAAACATTTTTTTTTTTAAAACGTAACAAGGAAATCGCGTAATCTTTCGCAACGAGATATGTGATCGAAGCTCCTTGAAATTCCATTGTTAAAATCATTGTAATAAATCGCAATGTACATACTATCACGATTCGTATATGATTATCGTATAATTCCAAATAATTATATCATAGAACTCATATATCGTTGATTATGTACAAAATCCTGTTTCTTATTCTTATTCCATTATTTCTCCTTGTTATTTCAATTCATGTTTATGTTTAATTTGCAGGTATCGATCTTGATCAATAATGCAGGTGTAGTGAACGGTATGAAATTCTGCGAAACACCGGATAATCTTCTAAAACGTACGATAGATGTCAATATCATGAGTCATTTTTGGGTAAGTTATTTATTATACCTTTTTTATATTTCAAAATACATTTAATCAATTTTTGATTGCGATAGGGTCAATTATTAATATTAATGTCATAATCTTTATAACATTTCTTTTTTTTGTAAGTTAAAAAACTGACGTTGTTGATTAACCTTGATAAAAAAGCATTGTCAGAAAATAATCGCACACGCGAAGAAGAAGAGGTGGTTGGAGGGGGAGGGGCCATTTGACCATGACGTCAGATTTATCCCCATTACAAATCGACAATTACGTTACTTCATGTGACATTTGTTATATCACGTGTTACATCATAGTGTTTTTAACCTAATTCAACCTTCGCAACTTCTTCAATTACTTGTTCCCAACTTTCATCCCATTTTTCAAGTGAACCTTGACTTTACATTTCATAAAATAAAAATAAAAAATGACGGCCCAATTCTCTTAGCGGATTGTTTTCTCCAACCTGTTTTCGAATATAGATTTTCTGCTGTAGCCGAAACTCGATATTTAAGATCTCCTATATTTAGTCCCATGTGTTGTAACTGGTTGTTTATAATAATCGTTGTTTTGTTCGCGCGGAAGATTGAGAAAATCAAACTTTTATCAGCGGATATATTTTTTTTCTACCGTGATTTATCGGTTATTGTTATTTTCTTTTTTTTTACTACTAGTATTTTTGTTTTATCCATATATTTTTATATCATCCTTTTGTAAATCCGCGTATTTATTTTTTAAGCTATCGATCGCATACAAAAATTAATCGACGCGAATACATTTGTAAACTTTAATTCTTCAGATAAACGTTTTTACGATCTAACGGAAAAGAAATTCATTTTGCAAATTGGAATACGATCGTTATTAGATTTTACGCGATTGCTATAGATTACTTTTATACCCGAGCTATACACACCAGAATTACAAACTAAAAACTCATTTTAGATACGCCGATGCTCGATAATTCAACGTCATATATACTATTGAACCATCTATATTGTTGGAATCATTTTACGAGCGCGACCTAATTTAATTTTAAACAACCAGTTAGGATAGAATTAGGTCACTATGCAATGCATTATTTAAAAAGGAAAAACTGTTACCGGGATATAATTCACAAGGACAACTATCGTCACACAAATGTATCTCACCAATCAATTATTACTTTTAAAATAGCACCACTGGTATATACAACACCATTGTTGTATCCTATCCATTAAATATTGAAACACGAGCACATAAATTGAGAAACACTGTATTAGATACACACACAATCGATATCAATTATAATAAAATCAACAACAATAAAATAAAAAGAAGCGAGCAAACATAATGAGTGCTAATAGTAATATCATTAAACAGTTCGAATTTTTTTTAATATTGAAGTATTTGTATGAGAGATTTTTTTTTTGTATGTCGTTGAATACATTCGTCAGATTCTCTCAAGGACCCCTGTGTAAAGAAATATCGGTGAGAGGATAAACCAAGATGTTCGAGTTTCTTTTACATTTTAGTTGTGTTGGTTGGATTCATTGCCGTCGGTCAGATACTGAAAACCGGTCAGATGAGTACAGACACTAACTAACTCGTGTCGCGTTGCCATATTTTCTTGTCTTTTCAAATTACAACACACTCTAACTCTTCCAACAAAACCCATACTCGTCTAAGGTAATATGACTGTATAATTTCAGCTCTAAAATCCAACTCTAAAACGAGCAAAAACAACCGCGTTATTTCTTTTGTAATTTAACCCACTAACACTCGGATTATATTTGTGCAATTACGTTTAAATGGGGATGATGCGATCATCATTTGGATTTTTCCCAATATGGCTAACTTGCAGAATCATTTCTATAATGTAAATATAAATCGTGTTAAATTATTTTCTTATTTTGCGTTAAAATTGTAATACTTCTGTCTATGGTGATACTTCATCAAACGGTATACTTCATTACTTATACTTCACTACAGGATGCTTCAAAATTAATCCAAATAATGTCAAATTAACCAACCAATTTATTTTTTTTGTTTGTTCTTTTTTTCTTTTTTTTTCTTTGTTTTCATACAGATGACGAGTATATTTATTACACTGTTAACGCAAATCCATTAAAAGTAAAAAATATTTCTAGCATTTTGATATTATGTTAATGAATTAAAAGATTAAATATATATTTTCTCTCTCCAAATTTCTGGAAATAATTATTCGTTAAATGTTATTGATGATTCTGTTTCATCTATAGTTAATAAATTGTGTTTTAGAAACTAATGTTTCTGTTCTGATTGTAGAATCAGAACCTGTTTCTATAATATTTCTGTATAAAAAGTATTTTCTATTCAAAGTAACAAAATTCTTGTTTCTCAAAAATTACCTGAAAAATAAACTATTTATAATGTAAAAAATCAAATAATTTAAATATTCAACATATGTTAAATGACACTAAACTTGTTTTTTAAAAACATCTCGAAGCTTGTTCATGAATTCATTTTAATAATAGCTCCTTAATTATTATGATGATTAGTTCGAGAATCTTCATAATTCTTTTCATCTTCAACATCTATCTCTTTCACATTTTTTTACCATTACGAAATTTATGAAATGGATATGTTATATACGAAAACTAGAAAGTAAATATCGATTTTCATAAAGTTAAATTTACTCTTGATATAAATAAAATGAAAGTAATTAACATTTATTATAACCGAAATAAGAAATTTATATAGATTAAAATCGTGTTAAATTCGAAAAAATCGGTAATGTGTAGTATATCCCTGTGATGGTGAGTACAATTAATTATATGATCATAATCGGATAATATATAAACAAAATACAAATGCAAGAAACCTGCATGCAAAAAATTTCGTTTACATAATCAGTGTCATTTATTTTGACAAAAATATCCGGTTTTAATCGAGTCAATTAGCATTGATGAATAAATTCAGATATTTTCTATGATAACGAGGAATCAACGATCTTTTTTTTCATTCTTAACGGTACTAAGCCAAAAATTAGTATGCAGAATAACAAACAAATATATATATTAACATTAAATTAACTTTCAAGTTTCTACTAATTTATGTTATCCCATAAATATAAACTTGCCTTTAAACTAACTACCATCGAATTTCTTAGAGAATTCGTTACCATCTAAAAAAAAGAAAAAATCAATCGTCTTATTTTTCTCGGGCAAGGAAATAAAAGTGAAATTAATGTATGCACAGTATTGAATGAATATAATATCGAGTAAAAACTTAAGATTATCATTAGAGGCACTCGAACGGAAAAAATAGAGCGAGGCCACGAATATCGAATGGTTATTGTCAAATTAGGAAATCTTCTTTTATAAATTCTTAATTTATTTCCAAATAAATTGAAATAAAAAAAAAACGACGAAAATCTCGACGAGAGTCATGGTTATTCCGATAAAGATAACTGGAATGAACCACCACTTTCTAATGTCCCTTTCCAATCAGGATTTAATCAGCTCGTATTATTCCCAACACTGTATTCAACTCTCCAATAATATGGTATTCGTTGAAATGTTATATTCTCGAACTTGATCCCCATCAGAAAATGGGATTTTATAATAAATTATAAATACTAGAGAGATTTTGCAGATGATTATTATTTACATTCGTAATAATAGTCCCTACATATCGAACTATAATAGAAATTCCTTTTTTGCAGACAGTGAAAGCTTTCCTTCCGGCTATGATGGAAAGTAACAAAGGTCATATTGTTAGTATAGCAAGTATGGCTGGTTTCGCGGGGATTCCTAAATTGGTTGATTACTGTACCTCTAAACACGCTGTTGTTGGATTCGATGAAGGATTGAGAATAGAATTGGAGGTTTGTTCTCTTTTTCTTTCATTTTATTCCATTATTTCTTAGACCGAACGGGATTAATGTCTTCTATCAATTAATATTAAACCTTTTATTATAATATTTTCAAATCAAATCTCCATTATGTGTGTTCCTTTTGTTTTTTTAGTACGAAGGATACGATAACATTAATACAACTGCAATATGTCCGTATTTCTTACGCAGTACCGCCATGTTCGGCAACAGATACTCCGGGTAAGAATTTTATTCATTATTTTCCTTTAAAACTTCTTTCAAAATCAATCAATCAATTTTTAAATATATATATAATAATAACAGCGAATATTATATTTCTTTATTTTTTCTTTTGGTTATATTATTACAGATCTTTACCAAAACTCAGTCCAAACGATGTAGCAGAAATAACCATAATGTCGTTGCGATGCAATCGTAAATTGGTGATGATACCGAATTTCTTTCATTTCGTCGTACCTTTAAAATGGTATTACAACGTTTACTACTTACACTATCAATTGAAATATTTCAATAACGAGAAACGATCAAATATGAAAATTTATTTCAGGATTTTCCCATGGCCATGCGTTAGTAAACTCTTTCGTACAATGGTCAAAGATATTTTACCTAATTACGAAACAAACGATAAATCTACGACTAATAAGAAAACGAAAGAAATACCTGTCAAGGATCAGAACGATGCTGCGATTCATCAACAATTGACCAGGCATATTTCCAGTTCGGAAAGAGAACCATAGAAATTTTTCTCCCATAGGGTGGATGAGAGGGGGGGGGAGGAAACGGAACGGGAAAACGGGACGGGTCAAATTTTCTTTCTACATGTTTTATAGAACTTTTATATAATATGTCGTTGTAAAAAGACTGCGAAACGGAAAAACAACAGAAACTTGTAATTTTGTACCACACATAGATAGCTCTTATTAATTATAATTGCTTTATAAATATCATCAACGTAATTTTTAGCGATAAAAACATGAAACGGATAGTTTGTTCGAGACACTCGCAACGATTCTTTCGATGGAACTTTCAATACTTTTGCGTGTTATTATTTTCATTCGATTTTATTATATTGCAGAGATAAATAATTGTTTTATTTATTTGCTTATGTGTTGATATGAAACTCGATAACGTGTTACAGAAAAGAAAAAAACATAAAAAACGATTGTCGCGTTGCAATATGTAAATTATTGTATTGGAAATGTTTTAACATATTTCCACACAATCAATTGTTAAACATAATAATGTATTGTTAATTAGTTCATAGTGTTCGATGACAAATCAATCGAACTTTATTTATACGACAGTAATGAAAATTTGAATTTAATGAACAAAATGAAAGTGTCATCATATTACAATCGTGCGTTCTTGTTACAAGGAAACCCATTACAATAAAAATTTAAATATAATTAATTAATTAAAGCGTTTTTTGTATATGATACAAATCAGGGATGTAGATTTATAATAGTGAAGCACAATCCGTCATAAAGATTCCCCCCAAAAAAACAAAATAGTAATCATGATTTATTGATCAAGGCTTGTTTAATCCTCTACCAAAATTCTCGAACAATTTTATATGCCAAAATCCAAACGCATATGCGATATTTTATAATTAAAAAGGTTGTGCATCACTGATCGGTAGCTAGCAACGTTAATAGCAAGCAGTATAATTCTAATTGGTTTTTGTCTTATCTCTAAGTTAATTTTTATTCTTAAAATAATAAATAAATTAATTATCAATATAAATAATAAAGCAATGTTTTATCAGATATATTATGAAAAAATATGCATATTGAATTAAGATTAATTATTTCAAATATTGTACAGACGTATAAGATTTTAAGTCATACTTTTATATAAGGTTAACAACAAATATATATATATAAAAAGGAATAAATGTATAGGAGCACATAATTAATTATTATGAATAGAGCAATTAATTTTTTGTTTGTATGTAACATAAGGGTATAAAAAAGTCTTGTAACTAAAATACATTTATGCATAATAAAAAGTCATATTAATAGCATGTTTAAGATTTCACTTGTATTACATCTCATTCCCCTAAGTTTATTTATTCTTAATTTCATATGCAAAAAAATTTAATGTGCATTGTGATTAGGTGATATATTGTAATAAATAACAATTCGATTCAACATTTTGTATGCTAAACTAATTGATAATTAACATATTCTATTATAAACATATAAAAGAGATAAATTATTCGCTAATTTTACATTAAAAATATTTATTTATTTATATTGTTTCTCTCTACCTCTTCTTCCTGTATAATTAATTATAATATATGATAATATTATAACTGAAAGTTAAGTTATTACGAATTGATTTCACTTTTTTCGTAATACGATATTCTGATATAATCTTTAGTTTATTGTTATGTTGATAATTATGAAAGTTTATTAACAAAGAGAAAAATATATTGCAATTAATTTATTCTACGATATATTCTATTTTAAAATTCGTTACGCATGGGATGTCTCAAAAATTGCTCGAATAATAATAATGGTTATTGTTAGAATTATTAAAATTTCATAAATCGATATAAATTTTCCGGTGGCAACCTAATTCGTCTTCGTCCAATCAACGAGCATTTGAGATACAATCAAAGTGTACGTAAAACAGATGCACAATTCCAAATAGGCCAGTACTGCGATTATGTCAGCACCATACCAGTCGATAGTACACATTATCTTCATTTCGTAGCAATGCGATTATGTGAGTGTTTCTATTCTCTTACAAACATAAAAGCAAGAATTTGATTTTAATAAAATATTCATAATAAATATAATATTGATTAATAACGTTAAAATTAACATTAATAAATTATATATNTATATATTAATAATTTTAATAGATAATTATTTGAAGTTTCTTTTTGTTAGTATTGTATGCAATCTTCCAACATTGGAACTAACATAAATTTAACTCATAGAAATGAATAGAACACTTTCTGAACGATAATTACGACATAGATAACTAAAATTATCATAATGCTACATACTTTGAACATTATAAATAATGTCAAATTTGTACATTACAATTTTGATATCTATAATACATAAGACAAGAAGTTAAAAATGTCAAATAAACGAAAATAAATAAGGTAAAAAAGTAGCGTAAGATAAGAAATAAAAAGTATACTTGGGCGTGTGCAATTATGCGTGTCAGTATTAATTACGTGGCGTGTTCTTATTGGGATAATGAATCGATTGCATACTAAAAAGGAAGAAGGAAGAATCAGAAGTCGCGTCTTTTGTTTTTTTCTTTTTCTCTTCTGTTTTACTGTGAAACGTACGTCATAAATGTCCTTGAAGCATAAAATATATTTATAAAGAATATTTAATTGATCGTCATAGTGATAAAATGGTTCAATTATCAGTCATCACGTACTTTTTACGTTCGATAATTATAATATATATCTATAATGTAAAAAAAAGGTTCTAACGTACTAATAAACAATTTCTAACTCATTTACATTAGAGCCGATTTCTTTATCGTTCTTGTCGTAAAAACTTAGAAAGTAATATTCCTATTGCCACAACTGTCTACTTTAAACTATGATCGAAGGAAGATGCACGCACCATCGTATGCATTTACAACAATGCATGTCAATTTTACGCGGTGAATCCAACAAAGGTTTCCCATAAAAGGTCGATTAGTGGTTCCAACGTACATAATGGGGGATCCTGTTTTTTTTTGTGTGCTCTGCCAAATCAACGATTCACAAGTATACGAGATTTTATCGTTATCGTATAGTAGATAACGTTAACGTGTATACGTATAGAAGCTAAACGTAGAACGCTGTTGCAGCGTTTAGCTTCTAATTTCTCGCATTACGTGTATCCGATTTCGGATTGTTCGTTATATCGTTCTATCTACGTACTACGAACGGACGTAATATTTCCGCGCGCGTATATTACGACGAAGATCGTAACGTTGAAATTAAAAAAAAAAAGCAAACAGAACAAAAAGAGAAAAGATTTATTATCTAATTGTAAAAAACAAAAAAAGAAAAAGGTACAACGAAGAAGAATCAAGAATAGTTTCCTGTATCACTTATCCGTCTCACGTTCAATTTTTGTTGTATTCTTTTTCTTTCTTTATACATCTGACATGAAATAAATGATTCCAGATTCGCGATATGACGTACGTGAACTATTTGACGTTGACTACAATACTCCTCCTAATCACGTGTACCGTCGTTAAGTGTTACATCATGGAAGAAACTAAACTTTTGAGATTATGTGTACCGCAAAAGTCATGCGAAAGCTGTTTAGAAGCTCACGATTCTTGTGCTTGGTGCAGTGATTGGGTACATTTTTTATATTTTTAATTCTTTTGCCATTTTTTATCATATAATATTGTGGAAATATATTGAATATATTTGTAGTCGTATTCAAATTCAACTCTGGGTAAACCGAGATGCAATTTACCGGAACGATTAAAAGCATTTGGTTGTCCGATAGCAGAAATCAGAAAAGCACCAAGCGCATACATGCAGTATATAGAAAATGAAGATTTTCAAGATGTTGCGAAAAATCAATTACCGGTGCAATTGAAACCGCAAAAGGTTTACCTCAAGCTAAGACCAAATTCCAAAATGGAAATTAATCTTCAGTATCGACCGGCGAAGTAAGCATGGTAAAAAGTTGTTTTCAATGGAAACGTCAAAACAAGATAATCGTCATATTTTAAGAAATATTTTTACTGTTAATACCAATAATCGAGGAAGGTCGCGTTTACTTTTCTTATCTTATGCGAGCTTAGAAATATACGAACAAATATTGATAATATTTGTTATTACACCTATGATAAGAGAAACTTGATAAAAAGAAAAGAAAAAGAAAAATATCAGGAAAAAACTATTTTGACCTAGTGCATTCTCGCGTATATTTGGTACGGGGAATACTAAAAATAGGATCGGTTGCAACGTATAAACTCTAGTTTTCGAGATACAGCATAGATACAGATACATATACGCACAAAAAATTATTATTTTAATAATAAAGCAAACACTGCAATATTCTTAAATGTGTTAACTTGATATAATGCACGATTTATTGGGGAAAATTTCATGAAAATACATTTTTTATCTTTGTTTTTTTCTGATACAGAAACTATCCGTTAGATTTATACTATTTGATGGATTTAACATGGTCGATGAGAGACGACAAAGACACTCTCGTTGGTTTGAGCAGAAAAATGGCAGGAACTTTGGGAAATTTCACGAACAATTTTCGTCTTGGGTTTGGTAGTTACGTCGATAAGCCATTGATGCCGTATATTTTTCCTGGACACGAAAATAATCCTTGTAAAAGCCAACATACTACGTGTGCTCCACTTTATTCGTTTAAACATCATCTTCCTTTAACCGGGGATGTCAATGAATTCGTACGAAAGGTACGGGCGGATTTTTCAAACCCATTTACATATCAGAGAGTATTTTTGGGTAAAATAAAATGAAATCTGATTGTTTCAGGTGAACAATAGCGACGTTACCGGTAATGTTGATAATTTGGAAAGTGGTCTGGATGGTGTCATTCAAGCTATAGTTTGCGAAAACGTTATCGGGTGGGGACATCAAGCACGAAAACTAATGCTTCTTGCTACCGATGGATACTTGCATTTTGCTGGCGAAGGAAAGGTAACTAAAAAAACTACATTTTACAAATGAGATTCATACAAATATTATATACACGACTGTCTATTTCTATTTTTGATCGTTCGTTCTAATGAAGTTGATTATTATTCCAGTTAGGAGGAGCCATTAATCGACAGGATTTCCTATGCCATTTAGATGAACAGGGTCAATATTCTCTCGCCAAGGAATACGATTATCCTTCGTTAGGCGAAGTATCAAGATTACTCAAAGAACACAAAGTCAATTTGATATTCGCTGTCACGGAGGATCGTCGCGAGGAATACGAAATGATGGCAGATTTGCTCAAAGAAAAAGCTAGAGTAGCAACTCTGGCTGGTAACAGTTCGAATATTCTTGAAATTATTCAAAATTCTTATCACGAGATCATATCGAAATTAGTTTTTCGCGATAACTCGACTAGCCCATTGAAATTAGAATATTTTTCTAATTGCGGGAAGGATGGAATGCAATTAAATACGGCCGAGTGCGATGGTATTCAAGAAGGTCAAATATATGATTTCAAGGTCGTCTTTTCAATGGAATCCTGTCCGAGAAATGAAACTCTTTGGGTAAGTAAAAGTCGTTTGTCCTCGAGAGAATTGTTCGATTGGAAATAAATCGATAAATATGTAGCAAACGTTTTATTAAAGAATACGATATTTTTGCACACACGATCGCGTGAGGAATCTCGCGATAGTGAAAGTGTCCATCTTCCATCTATATACTGTTGTACGCGTGTGCTGGTAGAAACAAACAGTGATAATAGACGATGCCTTGGCGTCAGAAGCATCCGAAATAATCGTCCAAGTCGAACTGTTGTGCGGTTGCAATTGCAAAGATCAGGAGAGTTCGCGTTGTCAAAATGGGATAAACGAATGTGGTATTTGCAAATGCGATCCTGGATGGTCTGGTAAATCATTTATCCTTCTTTCATTTTCTTTGACTCCTTCTATATGACATCAAATAATATATTCAAATGTCGATCGTTTTTGGATCGTAGGAGAAACGTGCGATTGCGACGAGAGTTCTTGGATTGAAAATCGTTTGCAATGCATGGAAGATGACTCGGAGGAGGTTTGTTCGGGTAAAGGGGAATGCACTTGTGGTAGATGTAATTGCGATGCCGGTTACAATGGTCAATTCTGCGAATGCTCGCCTTGCGATAAGGTAAAGAATTATTCTTGGAACGCGTTAGTGTAGATACTTTATATATTACGTGTTTTATTATTTATTTAAAATAATCAGTTAAAATATACTTTGGTAAAGAGAAAATTGTCCTGGCAATTGTATAAAAATGATTTGATTGTTGGTAGACTGACGGAATCGAATGCGGTGGTCGAGGAACATGCGAATGCGGTACTTGTAATTGCATAGAAGGCTGGAAAGGAGATGGCTGTCAATGTCCATCGGAGAATAAACTTTGCATTGCACCAGGAAGCAATGAAATCTGCGGGAATCACGGATATTGCGATTGTGGCCATTGTCGGTTCGTTATTTATTTTATTAGCCGATTAGAAAATTGTGTCAAAGTCGGCCATGTATATAAATACCTAATACCAGTTCCTTTCATTCTAACAATAAGTATATTATCTTATCGGGGACACGTGTGTTCCTTTCAGGTGTAATACTACAGCAGCCGATGGCCTATTTTATCGTGGAACTTTCTGTGAATCGTCAGCGAGTTCTGGTGGTAGCGGTCTTTGCATTCTTTACGATTCTTGCGTTAATGCAACTGTGGAAGTTGCACAAGATACCGAACAACTGTGTCAGACAAACACCAGTTTCTATCAAATTGAAAGAGTGGATACTGTTGATACAGGTACAAAATTACATTCCTTTTGCAATGTGTTAAATGAGAGAACATTTTCTAATTATTCAAAAGTCCAAGTGTAAAAAGGATCTATACTAACTATGTCATACAACAATAGCATTGTTTTTAAGACGAGTAACGTTTCTATAGAAAGTGCATAAAAATACTCCTATTTTTGTTTCATTTTCTTCATGCTTCGAAATTCGAAGATACCCTTCAATGACCATACTTTTATTAATTTCTAGGACACGAACATTACTGTTTCATTAGAACTACCAAAGAAAGAACAACTTGCATCATTCCTTACATTTATCATTTTAACAAGGATAATACCGTGACATTAAAAATTGCCAACAAGGTATTTGACTCTTTTTAACAACGATAGTTGACATTTAAAAGTTAGATTTTGGAAATTTTCTTCTTCTTTTTTTTTAGTTTTGCCGTACGTCGTTGCATGCAGCATTTATACCAGGGATCATCTTTATTGCCATTTTGATCCTGGGTATTATAGGTTTATGTATATGGAAGTAAGTAAAATATAATAAAAGATATAAATAAATGAATTCGTTTGTGCGTGATAATTTTTGTTTCTCTTGACATTTCTAGATGTTGGACTGCCATACAAGATAAAAGAGAGTACGCTAAATTTGTATTAGAAAAGCAGAAAACTGTATATTGTTTAGATGAAAATCCATTGTTTAGGCCTGCCACGACTCAATTCGAAGTACCAGTGGCGTATAAAGACAATTAATTCTTACTCACAATCAGAATCAAATTTACAAAGTTATATATTATTTTGGTCGAAAGAAAAACAAAAGTTGTGGGATTATTTATTTGAAGAAATACTTAGAGGTAAAGTGGACATTGATGATTGTTTAGGAACATCGTCGGATATTTCTTGTTGACACGTTTCAATCCAAAAATGATTGCTAGGCATAAAGTAAATTGACTGCAATTGCCAACAAAAAAATAAACTTAATTGTATTTAACTTATGTTAATTTAAACAGGGTGCCTTGCAGTTGGCACCAAAAATATATATAGTTTTATTTTTAATATAAATTTGTATAAAACTAATTAAATATTCTTACGTCATCCGAGATACTTTTGACGATCCAAATATATTCAAATGCATCTTGATACTTAATCTCAAAAACAGGCCTATTTTCAGACCAAATTGCGTGTATCGAAGAATTGTCAGGAAAAGTGTAGGAACCTTTTCCATTCATCTGTCCACGCACGTCAATTCCCCCTTTATATTGTGTTCCGTTGTTATGACTTTTTTGTACAGTTAAAAATATAGAAAATAGAGTAATAGCATTGAAATGAATCGATAATAAAAAAAAAAAGATATATTATAAATCGTATTATTACCAAATAAAAAAATTATCATCAGCAAAGTTATCGTTCTCCCATTTACCACTATATGTATTATAGTCATTAGTAACGTACACCCCTTCGCCTATAAAATTATTATTTATTTTCAAATATTTCATATACGTTTATATCTAATAATTCATGATTTTTATTAACCGTCTTTGACCAAAGTGCCTTTATTTAGATGCAATGCGTAATCTCCGTCATACGTATCTCCATTAGAAAAAGAAAATTTTCCATTCCCTTTTTTCAAATTCGGATCTTCAAGTTCCTCCATATCTATTTATTTTTAATGTAATAAAAAGAATTAACCTTTTTTATATCATTTCAACTTTATTATCGTATGTAATATTCGTAAATGCAACTAGAAGTTTTGAAATGATTCTTGATTGTCGTTTCAATCGCGAAATTTTCGGAAATTAGTCGCAATTAGAATCGATTTTATCGATGCATACGCATTTGCATCTGCATTTATATTACCATTGAAAAGTTGGCATGGAACCCCAACAGAAAAAAAAAATGAATAATTACTTATTATTATTTATTATTATTAATTATTATTAATTAAAAATTTGTTGTATTTTTTTCTGCTGTTAAGGTGCCCGGCCAGCGTTTCTACGGTCAAAAATTGTACTATTTTATGTGTCGATAAAAAAGAAAACTTTGATATCGATGCTTACTAAAATTTATGCATTTCTCAGTAAACCTAACCTCTTTAATAAAAGTATTGAAAAATCTTACTTAAAAAATGGATATATTATTACTGATACTTTGTGTAATTGTTATCACAACATTAATAATCGCGTTAACTATATTTCTTCGTCGAAATCAAGGTAAGGTTTTATTCAACTATGTGTATAAATTTGTTTTAATACACAACTTATGGTACTTTTAAAATGTCCATATTGCCGTCAATCATGAAAATAACAATTGATATTAGAAAATGAATTTGTTTTTACAGGAGCAAATAAAGAAAGACCTAATGTTCAGGATCAAGTTGGAGAACGTCGTCAAGTGAGACGAGTAGTTGGTAACAGAAATGTACGTCATCGTGTACATGCAGCAGTAAATAATCAAATTAATGCGAATGAGAATAGACAAATAGAAAATAATGAAGTAGAAGTAGATACACCGACAGTTGTATCTGATGGTAAATTGGGTACTAAGAAGCGTGCAAAGTTAGCAGCCAAAGCTGAAAAGAAAGCGCAAAAGGAAATAATTAAACACGAACAAGAAAAGCGTAAAGAAGAGGAAGAGAAACGACAAAAGGAAAGAGATAAGCAACGCGAAGAAGAACAAGATGAGGAAAAACGTCAAGAGGAAGAAGCTAGGAAACTTAGAGAATTAAAGGAAAAACAGGAACAAGAAGAATATTTAAAAATGAAAGAAATGTTTAGCGTAGAGGAGGAAGGTTTCCAAGAGGATCAGAATATTTTGTTGGACGATATTAAAGAATATGTTAAATTAAAAAAAGTAGTCTATATGGAAGACGTAGCTGCACATTTTTCCTTAAAAACAGCATTCGTAATAGATAAGATCTTAGAATGGCAAAAGTCAGGTGAGCTAACTGGAGTTATAGACGATCAAGGAAAATTCATTTACATTACGGAAAGCGAACTTGATGCTGTTGTTAAATTTATTAAACAACGTGGTAGAGTTAGTATTTCGGAACTATCTGAACATTCGAATACATTAATTAATATAGGTCCGAGTTAAACTATATATGTAATAACTTTTATAGAAATTAGAGAGAGATATCATTTTTTTTTTAAATTAATAATCTGATTAAATGGATTAGAAGAAGAAATGATTTTGTTACAAACAATTATTTTTAGTATTTATAGTAATCTATTAAAATATATATATATGTATATATATATGTATTTATAACAAAAATTTATCTATTTTAAATAATTTATCAAATAGTGTATAATAAAAAACATTATTTTTGTGTTCACGGTAAATAAATTCTAAATACAGCGTTAAGTATCTGACTTGATTATCTCGAATAATGTCTAAAAAAATTCTATGTTAAACAAAATAGATTTCTGTAAAAGTTAAGTTAAGAAGGTGTCCACAAAATTTTACCAACATTCTATAAGTAAAAATAAGATAAAAATGTTGTATGAAATGTTATATTAAAAAATTATAATGAAAATACGAAACGAGACAAGGATCTTCTTTCTCATTCGATACTCTCATAGTAATAGATCGTCCGTTCAAACTTTAATTCCATTTGAAAATTTCCGGATAAACTAAGCTCAGATTAATTTATAAAAATATGATTAAAAACAATTGATTTTTTAATTCTTTCTTTAATATTATTTCAAATGAAAATTCTTGTCTTTATGCATTAACATACGAGATATTGCATAGAAACAAGGAGAATTCCGCAACATGACAACATTTTGAACGAATATTGCATCAGATTCTAGTTTTTTGCTTGAATGTATAATTTATATAGTTGGGCACAGGGTGGGAGGATTATCGTGATTCTACAAAAGAGATTTACTAATCAATCTCTCTCTCTCTCTCTCTCTGAAGGTCAATAAAATATTTAATTCATATTTTTGGGTTGGGCGATTAATATTATTTTTTTCTATTTTTAAAACAATAAACTATTGAACTATAAAAACGGTTGTATAATCTAATAACTAAAATTGTACTGAATAAATGAAAAACAAAACTTCGTGACTTATGATCACAAAGAAAAAATATTATAATGTTCGATTTGTTTTCTTGAAATACGATCGTCTCGTGCTGATTTACCTAACGACAGTTTGCGGCCCTTTAGTACCATTATGCGTCACATTTTTCACTCTAAAGTTAGTTCAGCAGTTAAAAATGATCACCCATGATTTATCTTTGTCGTTTTTGATAATCGTCATTGAAACTTATGCACGAAAAGTTTTGATTTCAATATTAAACTATATGTCTATGCGCACTTAGTCTAAAAAAAAAAAAAAGAAATTTATTTTTAAACTAATCTAATATATAATTTTGTAATATAATCTCTTTTGATTAATCCTGTATTAAAAATTAAAACTTAATGTCCGGCTATTAAGTAATGGCCGCTCTTAAAATGGCCGACCGACATAATGGCCGATAGAATAAAAATTAAAGCTATCGGTGTGCAATCAATTTAAAATAAATTAATTGCGAAAAATATTTCAATTCAATGAAAAAATCGATAAATCATTTTATTAGCATTGAGTATTAATTTCTTTAGAATTGATATTTTCATACTACAATTACGAATACGGAAATTCTAGATTGAATGCACCAATTATACATCTATTAATAATTTAAAATTATACAATGTAATTTATTGCATTAACAATATGATAAACATCGAAGCAGAAAGATATCACGTCATTAATCGTAGAAAAACACTGACGAATACATTAATGCATCGTTGTAAACAAGACGATATTTCACTACCAAATTGGAATAAAAACTCTTCTTTTATATTTCATAGAAAATACTTCCCTAAATGTATTATTTGATATAAATCTTTTATAACAAAATTATTAACATATAATCGTTCCACATTGTTTCTAAAAGAAAAATTGAAATTTGTATTATAATTAAAGTTAGGTGTACAATAATCGAGTGAACTTGAAACGGATTGGATGAAATCGAGTTGGAGAATTAATGAAACCAATGCTGTGTAGTATCATGATATCCCCACCATACCTAAAAAACTTTTACTTGACCAGAAAGTTGAAGAAGGGGTGTGGTCAGAGACTATGTAAAGCAGATAGAATGAAGCAGCAGAACGGCAGTTCATTCTGACGACTTACAATCACTTTGTGGAATATCCGTGATATAAATCTAATTATTCTAACTTTTAATTTCAACGTTATTTCAAAGTGCGGAAAAGTTTTCTTCGAAAAAGTAATCAGGAAGAACTCAAATCTTCACGGATTTTAAATTTAATCAATCTTGGAATTATTTTTTCTCATCTAGATCATAAAGATCTTATGTGTCCATGAGGTGCAAAGTTCTAGATTGTCAAGGCAATTCTCCGACATTTTTACCAAGTGTCAGGTAAATATTGAAGAAGAAAATAAAAACAATACTCTTTCGTAATAATTTGAAAAAATATAGAAAAGTTATGCAAATTGTTTTACACTAAATATGTATTACTTTTTCTTTTGCTTTTATCTACAAACAGATTAGCTAAAAATCTTCGGACTCGTAAAGGAAGTCGTCGTGGTAATGCTGCAAACCGATTAGAGTTATTAGTACTCGTTCATTTACACCACGTGCCGTAGAGTAAGTATACAAATTTCAAATAAAAATTTGAAAAAATATTAGATCACTCAGTACGAAATGTTCGATTATTCCGCTTACTTTCATTCCATGCTTACTGACCTAATAAAAGAATGATATTTATTAATTTAATCATTTTTTAAATGTATTTTAGCAACTTAAAAGACAAGAAAAGTTCTGGTAATCACCTTTACGTTCAATAATTATTATTTGATAATTAATTAAGAATAAACTCAAGAGATTTCATCGAATCATTGTTTATTGCACCGAAGCTTATCAGTTCCTAGCTGATAAACCAAAGTACAAATTCAAAAGCATCGAATTTTGAATCTGAATTAATTTTTTGAGTTGGAAAAGGATTTTAAACGATACAAATATGGTGTTCACTAATTTGGACGAGTCAGAAATCACGGGCCCTTATCAACAAATCAAGTTAGTATATAATTTATATTAATTTTCAATAATGATATATTAAACCACTTAGAAAGAATAATTTTAATATAACAAATGATAGAACACTTTTTTATTCAAGACTTTTATTTCCTCTGTTATTTAGGAAAGATAAAATGACTTCAACGTCAAACGAATTTCAGAAACAAACTCAACATCAGCAAAGTAACAAAAATGATCAAAAGTATGGTGTTTGGGGACCAGTTTACAAAAATAAGGAAAATTTCGTAAACATGCACATTTGTTAATTTTTTCTAACACCATGTAACATTTAAAATCAAGCACATATATATTTAAATATGTGTATCCAATTTTTTCTAAATTTGTGTTTTTTTTTTTAAATCTTATTTCATTTTAATGGTACAAAATGAATGATCAATCAATTCAAATTCGAAATTTTCAATATTTTGGAATTATAAATCATACTTATCGCTAGAATAACATAATGGCATTACTTCATATAAAAAAATATATTTTTGTTTCTAAACACAAAATCAGAATTAATAAAGAATTGATATATTTTTTAAATGCATTGAATCAGCATTCTAAGCATATTCCCTTAATGTGATATTTAAATATACTATATTAAACTTAGATTGTATTTAGATTAAAGGTGAATGAAATTGTTCGAGTAATGTTTTAACGAGGATAATTGTTAACTATATTTGGGAAATATACAAAACATATATTGCATTATACGTATTGTTATTTTTTTTATATTCTTTGAGTCATTAAAATTATGCCAATTATTTACAATACTGTACTATTTGATATAATACTAACAACTAATATTAATGACTAATATTTTGTGATTAATTTTGATTGAAAATACTGGCATCAAATGTGTTAAAACATTGATCCAATAAACAGCAAGCCATCAACACTTTTAAGCGAAACAATTTACCACGATAATATTGATCGAACAAGGAAGAAAGAAGTATGTAGAAAGAGGAAGAAAATAAGAATCCAAATATAAATTTCAGTGGTATGAGGTGAAAGAGGAGTAGTAGAGAAGATCAGTATCGAAAGTGATGGCATCCGGCTAACAGTGAAGAAGAAAATCCTTAATGCTTTGGTTAGAGACGGGAAGTAAAAGTAGTTGTAGTAGGGGAAAGGTATGGAGAAGGTATGGAAGCAAGCATGAGCTTTTCGGAGGGGTAAAAAGCTCGTGGAAGAGGAAAAAGCCATAGTTACTGAGTCTCCCGACAATCGTGGATGCATCCTTGTTGCAGTCGGTTCCTGCACGCTAACTCGTTCGTTTCTAAAGTTTGTGCGGAGGAAGCTCGATTTAGCATAATCGTTATCTTTATTTCAGTATTTTATTTTCCATATGAGCATATATATATATACATAAAAATATATATTTATTTATTTAACTAATTAATTTATTTATTTATTCATAAACATCCATTCCTGTGGCTATCAAAGTCAACTGAATTTTGTATTTTGTTATGCAGCAAATGATCGAATTTCTAAATCGATTTTTGTATGATGAAAATCAAAATATAAAATAAAGTGTCTTCGTTAGTAAGTAGTGAAGTAGTTCGAGACGAAATTACAACGAAGAGATACGAGACGAGACGAAAAGAAACGAAACGAAACGAGACTGGCGCTATTTTCGTAGCACCCTAAACATACACATTGGTAAGAAAGCTTTTGTACGATTATATTTATTCCTATGTTGGTGTTGAAATTTTCTAATAGTATTTTACGCTCAACACATATATCTTTAACTATTTAATCCTCAACCTTAACCTCTTCGAGAGAGATAGAGATAAAGAGAAAAAAATATTTCTTGGTGCATACCTGACTACGAGTTTAGAATTGTTCGATCTAATTCGTCCGAAGCATGATCGGGATTCGTTTCAAAGGATTCTAAAGAATACAAAAATTAGAAACAAAGGTTTTATGTGGTATGTACACGTTAAATTGATCACATTCTCCAAGCGTTTTAAACACCATGGACTAATTCTATTCGGATTGAAAAAGTCTGATTGTAGTCTTTCCTTTCGATCTTCCCAATTCTTAGAAAGGTCGTTGCAGAAACCGAAAAATCCAAAACTATCATTTCTTCTTTTCCTTTCATTATTATTATTATTATTATATAAAATTATATAAAACGGTACTTATAGCAAACGTTAATTTCTGTCATGAACGGTCGAGAAAAAATATTAACACTTCATTGCGAGACGATAAAACCATTGTTTCGGTAAATTTAGAAAAACACATACATACGTGGAAATGCAATGGTAAAAAAAGGCAACCCATTATGGATAAATCAAAGAAGATGACATTATCGAACAGAATTTTCAGAAAAGAAATGCTAAAATAATCATAAGTAAGATAGAGTAATCCAAAACTTTGTGAATTCGCAGAAAAAGATAACATGTTCAATTTTTAAATATTCATTCTGGATAAATATATATATCGTCTCGCTATGACGAGAAAAAGATAAAAGAAATACGTAGAAACAATTCCGAGCGGAAATAGAACTTCCTCTTTCGCGTACCAAGACGCTGACTCTTCTCTCTCTCTCTCTCTTTTTTCCTTTCTTTCTTTCTTTCTAAATTATCTTTCATCTAAATTTCAATGTCTTTCTCTCTCACTAATTCTAACACGAATGATTGTTTCATACGAACAGTAATTCCAAGTCCCTCCAAAAGTTTCCAAAAGTCAGAAAATAACGATATTAAAGAGAGAGAGAGAGATATCTATTGAAAAAAGTTTGTAAGTAAAAGCTAATCTTGTTTTATATTTATTAAGTAAAAAAGTTCTCGGATAAACTATTTAAAATCAATGAAAGAACAGGATATTATTGTTGAAAGTTGTTTTAGAAAATTTTAGACCACTGTATGAACGCCTCCTACTACTACTACTACTACTACTACTTCTTCAATTTCTTGTACATTTTGTTTTGTAGGGTGCTATTTTTATCGGCACCCAATAGTCACTCGTCAAGTCACCGTATAAGAACACAACCCCTCGCGAACAGCCGGAGGTGTACTACAAACTAACGTCCCCCTAAGTCATTTCTAACGTGATCCTATCGTGAAAAACGCGAGGTATAATTGTTCATCGTAACAACCACGCATGCTACTTTTTCCTGTACCACCATTAACACGAGGACGACTTTACGAGGGGATATAGAACACGTGCTATTTTCAAAGAAATTTTTCTAAATAAATCAATACAGTTAACTGAGATGGTTAACCTTTTTTGATACTAGGATTGGATTTGTTTCTAATAAATAATCTTCATTATATTGTTTCGACCTAAAATACCAATATAAAAATATATTGAAAAAAATAAAAATTTCTAAAAAAAAAAGAAGTTTCTTCAATATAAAACAAAATAAAAAATTGGAAACATATAATAATTATAATAATTATTATATTTCGTCTGCCGAAACCCGGGATTGAACCAGGGACATTTAGATCTTCAGTCTAACGCTCTCCCAACTGAGCTATTTCGGCACATGTAATGCACCCCTTTGATATAGTATTATAAATCATTTATAATTATTATTATAAATTAATTATTAAATAATCTTGAGAGAGTGAAAGAGAGTGATAAACAATAAACTACTCCTACACACTTTGTAATAATTATATTATAAAAATGATTATAATTATATATAGAATAGGCATCACGCGCGAACTAAACCGAAAATTGACGAATGATTTTATCTTTTAGTCTAATTTCTTCGTGCTTCATTGGAATGTCGTTTACTATGCTCTCATTTCCTCCCTCTTTCTTCTTTCTTTCTTTTTTTTTTTCTACGTGCCGCACGTGCTCACATCCTTTGGCACGCGCGTGCGAGCTATGTATGTTCTCCTTCCATTAGTACCTCATCCTTAGGGAATTCTTCAAAAGGGGGACAAGGATGATTGAATTTACTTGGTAAATAAAAAATTAATGGAAATCACATAAAAATATCTATGAAAATGTTTCTACCATTAACCCATCTTGCCACTATTACTATGTCGCGCAAACCGTAATAAAAAATATATAATAAAAATGCTGACTTTGATTTTTCATTACCGATACGATCGACAACAACAAAATCTGCTTGATCATCGGAAAGAATAAAAAAAAAGAAACAGAGAGAGAGAGAGAGACATTGAAAGAAAAGCATCGAAGGCGTCTGCTTTAAACGATGGAAGCCAAGTTCGTTCAACTTAGGACCACGAGAAAAAACAAGCCATATATATGTGTGTGTGTGTACAGTACACCGTTTACTATAATGTTTTAAATGAATAAATAGATTGTTTAATTAATGTACGTCTTCAAATAATTGTTATATTACGCAAATCAAAAACTATTGAATTTTACAAAATTTTAAAAGATGAAATCTTAACACAGCTGACCATGCCAATTGGGCAGTTGTTATATTTTTATAAATAGATGTATAAGTTCGCGAATGATTCTTGACGTCAAATATGTTATGTATATGCATACATACATATACACAGAAGTTGTTGGCTAAGTTTAAAATGCAGCTTGTTGGTGCAAATGATACGTGAGAATTCATTGACAGAATCCAGAGAATGAAACGGATGCCAACATATTTTGTTGTTCCTGTCCCACGTTACTTTTCAACATTCGACGATACTGAACGATCATCGTGCGAAGCTTTTACGGTTTATTCGCTTCATTTTGTTTCCCCATAAAAAGGAACGCAGATGCATATTTTGTATATACCGGGTGTATCATTTCATTCGATTTACCTGTAATATTTGAAAAAGATTGTGAAGAATTGAATTGACACAAATAATATCAAAGTTTTATATTTGACATTAAAAGAAAAACGCGAAGAGAATAAATTCACAAAGTCTTTCGTATTTCCACTGTGAAAGAGAAAAAAAAGAAATTTGGTAAGGAGATCCGTTCGAGAAACGGATGTGTGGATCTAAGAATAGGAAAATTCCTTTTTCCTTTCTGTTCTTACGTTGAAAGCAATTAAACGAGATTCGACAAGTTCGTATGGCCCTTCTCACATTTAAGCAGTCGAAATCCTAAATAATATTTGCATCGAATTAATATTGGTGTTTTAACAATTTAAAAAAAAAATAGGAATAAATATAGTTTTCAAGTTAAAAAACCGAAAGGAGTTTCCTGTATTCCCGATATTTGAGATATTCGATTACAGAAGCTCAGGGTAAAATCAAAGAGTTTAAAAATAAAATAAGGGGTCTTGAAAATCGTGGAAAATAGGACAAAGAAAGCTGCTACCACCCTTTGGTTCCTTTTTGTTCCAAGTATAAAGTCTCGGGTGCAGACCCCCTGCGAACCGAAAAGCTTTCCTGACTAACACGTGTATCTGCTGCCGGCAGATTTTGTCCAACTAAGTATAGCCAGACGATCCCTAAATTCTAATGAACCCCAATTTCCGAGTAAAATCAATTTTTAACATTTCTTCCTCCACTCGCATTTAGAATTTTAAATTGTGCGTTGGATTGAATATTTTCTATTGAATTAGTCAATAAGAAATGCTGAAATTGTATGGAAAGAATGTTGAAAAAATAGTAAAATGTATTAATATCAATTGACGTGATCAAAACTTGTGATATTTACTATAGCCAATTTAATTTATTCAATAATTCGCCGAAGATAATGAATGTTCTCTTATTTTTCATTTGCTTTTGCAAATCTTCGACGAACGACGACATCTATCTGTACGTCGAGACGGCAACACCCGTGTTGCCACTACACTAAAATAGATTTGGTATCCCGAAGCTGAAGGAAACGTGCTCAGGAGAAAACCACGGTCTTCAAACTCGTTGAAAAAATAAATGGACTTTTTTGTTTTCGATACGTCGATTAAAACATAAAATTAAAAGAAAATTAAACGAAGTGTCAATCAGAGAACGATCATATTTTAATTCATTCATTTATTTATTCCTTTCCTTACACGAAATTGTTTGTACCAATAAATTTGCCTTTTTTAACAAAGATTTAAACGAATTTCAAATGAATTTAAATGAAATTGAAAATAATAGTCTTTGTAAATGAACGTGATATCCTGTGTCACTGTACACACGTGTCTACCGTACGAGTTACTATCGAAATAAGCTTACGACTAACTGAGATCGTTTGATTATTTAAAAGGGTGCGATGGATAAATAAACCACAGTCGAATCCTAGAACAGTAATGGCGAACTCATGACCTGCGAAGGAAGTTTAAATGATCCCCCATGAACTTTTAACGAGTTTAATTAAATAAATCAAAAACTATAGGAATGATATTTACAAATTTCAATGAAAAGTTTGAAGTTTTACTCGTCACAATTGAACGAAGGGAAATTCCGTAGAACAGAGAACACTTCGATGCTAGATTATAGAATCAATTCAATATGTAGAAAGTATAAAAACAAAAAGGCTTACCATTTTCCTTAGCTTTGATCCTAAATTAGAATAGACAACGAAGTATTTGAATACCGGGAGGATTCTTACAAAAATTCGTTGAAATCCCTACAATTCTATGTTTGGCGGGCTGATTCATTCGAACGGTGCGCAGACGCACCTCGCCCGAATTTTTCATTTTCTTTTGAAAACATATTTTTCCATTTTCTTCCAAAATCTAAGAATTTCAATATCATTCCTTCTCTTTATTTATTTTAATAATCAACAACATTATTATTGTTTTCTATTCCAGATTCAACGTGAATGCATCAAGTGAGACGAAAAAAAGAAAACAAATTGTAGCCGTGAATCATTAAAAAATGAGGTCGAGGGATTCTGTTGTTTATACTCCAGTTTCAATTGGACCAGACACCGACGATGAAGAAACATTGGTCAATGCGGAAGTCTACAGCAATGGTAAGTTTCTAACTAATTTATGACGATAAATGAAAAGATTTTATCAACTTAACAAATTACTGAAGATTGTCGAAAATCCTCTCAAATTGTTCGGCTATCTTCAATAATTATTTGAGACTATACCGATCAAGGTTGGTAACAATGAAATCTTCAGAATTTAACACCGGAAACCAGCATCTTACCATACGAGAAATAGCTGAAATTGTCAAGAACTGATGAATTAAATTAAAAAAGAATTTCGACAAAATCGTTAACACTTCTTTTCGTCTTATAAAACTAGAATGTACCAATCCAAACTATCCAAAATACTACTAAACGCGAGGATATTAACGACACGTGGATATTATCGATAATTTATCGACGATTAGTAAAAATATGCATACCGAGTATCTATTTTATAAGTTAGTTTTCAATTTCGAAAGACAATCTATAAAAATATGGTTCTCTGCTAGCAGTCGAGGTTACTGGCCTCGATTAAACCATAATTGATGTAAGAAAGGAAAGGAAATCGTGATAAGACCAAAGAAAGAATCGATTTACCCTTATCCAATCCTATTTATAAAGTGATCGTTTTAGACACAAATGATTCAATAATCAATTCCGACTTCTATTGAGAAACAGTAGAACATTGAAAAAGAGATTAATGAATAGAAACTTTTTGTTCATTCGAATAATTGAATTCGCGAGAAATTCATTCGGCATTTATTTACTCATTCAATTATAAACTTTCGTAAGAGAACATCATCAAATTCGCATCAGTCATACAGATTAAGCTCTTGACCCAAGACAAGAAGCCTACGATTGCAAATAGTTAGACAAGCATCAAATAAAAGTAACTCTGAGTCAGAGGAGGACACCTACACAACTTCCGAATTCAAACTTTATGCTTCGAATACATATTGAATATACGTGGGTGTGATAAAAGAGACAGACATATTTCCACATGCACATGAATACGTGAATATACATAGATAAATACAATGTCAGATAATTCGTCGCGTCAGATTCCGTTTTAGGAAAAACCGTATCTCCTGTCCCACGGAAAGACAATCTAATCGTCTTCTTCGAACTATTCGTCAGAATTCTTTCCATTTTCTTCTTTTTCTTTTTTTTTGTTTGTCCCTCGTATAAATCTTTATCTTAATGCTGGCATTTTGTACAAAAAAAAAGAAAAAGACAAAAGAAAAAAGTGAAAGAAACAATGGCACTTTCAGTTGTTGATCGGGTCAATCGATTTGTTCATTCGCGTAGCTGTATGCAAGGCTCAGAAGAAACTGGAAGACTATTTGATGTATATGTGCATTTCAGTAAAAGCCCCTTTAGTATATTACTTATATATACTTTCACGAGACGTTGCATTTATCTCGTCACGTTCAATTAGAAAGCAGCGGAAGTTTCTTGATGTTGTGGGAACTAGCTGTTAGTATATCCAAGCCCATTGGTAATCGATATTTATTTCTTCGAGACATCTACTACGTCGTCATAGTTGTCGTTGTCGTCTTTGATAAACGATAAGGAAAGTTACGAGAAACCTTTCTGTTCGTTCATAAAATCATAATAACATCCGAGGTACTCGATAAGTTTTATCAGTCTTGGCGCCGTCTGGTCATTGTATTAATTTCTCAATCGATTTTTGTTTATATAGTATGATCTACATATATACCTACACGTACACACGTACATTCATTTTTAAAATTTGCCACTTCAAATTACTTCAAAAGTATTTTAAGTATAACACAACGTTTATTTTGAGCAAATACACAAAAATCATGGTCAATTTAGATTGAAATCAATATTTGATTGAAATAATCTATCTTATCGTTTCTATTAATATAATCAATGGTTTTATAATTTAAATGACAAGTTTGAAAATAAACGTAATGCGTATTTTTTTGCAAAACTTACAAAATCTTTATCAGATTGATATGAAAGAAAAATAGCCATTAGCTGTTTTGAGATATTATTTTGGAAAGGAAAGATCATGAACGTGTCCTCCTCGTTCATGCAGATCTTCCTGGGACGACTTTCGTTCCTATTCCAGGCACGCACAGTTACAAACACACAGTTACACACCTCACACGATCGGTATACTATATATTCTTGCTTACATAGTTTCAGGTTGGTATATAAAACACGACAGCACTCTTCTCTCTCATTCTCTTTTCGGTTTTTACCTTTTTTACTCTCCTGAGGCATATCTTTTCAGCGACCTCGTAAGATTCACAATCTCTGCCACGTAAAATCCTTCGAAAAGGACGAAAACACAAGATGAGGAGGAAAAAAAATAGAAAAAAGAAAGACGAAAGGAGAGCTGTTGTTAACTCGGTGTAAAACGTAGTGCTGGTTGTGACTTGGAAAATTTGCTGTCGTAAATAAGAAACGTTAGCTACACGTGACGCGTTCTCTCTTCCTTTCTCTTTCTTTCTTTCTTTATTTCTTTCTTTCATTATTTATATCCTACTCTTTCTCTTTCTTTTTCTTAAGAACGAGCTCGTAGATATACACATTCGCAGATAATATCGTTCATATCGTGATCGTACACTTTGCAACGTTCCGAATTACTTTCCTTCCTACGTGCAAGTACCCTACAAAGAGAGATTGGTTTCTCTAAACTATTTACGATCTTTAGTTTAAACACTGATATCATTATTATTACTTCATCTTTAAAATATATGAAATATTATCTCGACTGTAGATATTCTTTTCATGTTATTCGATAGGTATTTGTTTTATTTGTATATATTTAATATCTGTGCAGTAGTAACGATGAAGATTTTATTTTGTTTTAATATAATATTGGATATGTTAGAAAATTTGAATAAATTGTTATAAAATTGTCAAAGTGTCAACAGGAACATTTTGCTAATATGTTAAATAATGAACATTTTTTTATGAACACATTTGAGAATTAATATCTGGAAAGAAAGAAAAGAAAATGACATACATTAACCGTCCTGCTTATCGATCGAATCGGTACATCTGTTTAAAGTTGGCCAGAAGTTCTTGACACCCGGTATACTAAAAGACATACCCAAAGAGATGGTAATCGGTACAATGTTGGCCGGCGTCGCATGCACGTTACAAGTCCACACTTATCGTTACGATCTATCAAGTTTTTTTCTTTCGTGGGAATCCAGCAATACTGCTCGCTCACTTTTTCCTGCCTATCTTTCTTTTCATTTTCTTATATACATAACTTCATCGTTTTAACATTAAATGAATAATTTTATCTCAATCTTTATTCATCTTCATTTTTAATATAAATTAATATTACATGCTAATGTATGCAAATAATCCATCAAACGAAAGCAGGAGCTAATTGCTACGTTTTTCAGTTTTAAATAATTAACAAAATATTGTTTATAAAATTAGAAGATCAATTAAAATCTCAGTGATCACGTAATCCCCGAACAAAATAATACGGATAATAATAATCGGGCCAACTATACCGTTAATGGTGCGAAAATGACGCGTCTTTTAGTGATTTCATTCTGTACGGTAAAATGAGTTGAATTAAATTCCTTTTTTTCTTGATCTTTCTTTCTCTCTCTCTCTCTCTCTCTTTCTTTCTTTCTTTCTTTCTGTATCGCCTTGAAACCATATGAAAGATAGAAAGAGAGAAAGGTTGCATCAAACCGGCCCCGAGGCAACCGACTGCGCAACCTGCTGTAGGATTTGTACCAGGTGGAAATCTGCGTTCGTGTTACGCGTCACCTTCAACGAGATAAAAGCACGAGAGCGAGAACGTTTTCTTGTATGTATCTCACCCCGATCGATATTGTGAAAAGCAATATGTTCTTTCTCATGTATGTACAATATATGTATATGCGCATATGCATACATGTGTTGATAGAAAAACATATGCAATACATGGAAGTACTCACAGTAATACTCGGTGTTGACCCATTCGAACGTTACTTTTTGTCGTTCCTTGTTTCGCACGTGATTTACCCCGTAATACTCTTCTCGTCTCTCTTGCAAAACTGGCTGATCGTGTTACAAGCATGTATGATATTAGTTAGTCAAGTATACGTTTCATTATTTATATACTAGAGTGATATCTAATTAAACGATACGAGTAATTAAAAGACACGGAAAATTTCTTACGGTTCAGATGGTATTTGTATTTTTTGTGAATAGGGTAAAAGACAATACTCTTCTCTATATTTACATTGTTACTTTTTAATATTATAAATGTTTCTATAGAAAAGAAATACTTTTGATATATGCTCTTTTTATCTGCTCACGAAAAAGAACACATTCCTTACTTATTGTAATTTCTCGATTTATCTTTGCAGACAACCCCTAGTCATCTTTTTTATTCTTTTAAAATAAACATAAAAGAAAAAATATATAAAAATGTGTTTTCGTTTATAAAAAATTGAACAAGTTTATATTATAAACGTATAGAAGAGAATAACTTCCAGTTCTACGGAATATATTTATTTACTGTCACTACTTTTTAAAGCACATTCGATCTCTCTCAAGAGACATATTCCTATTCCAGTTCCCTTCTATAACACACGAGATAAGACTAGTAACCGTTCATATCTATCTCACACAACGTGCTTTGCGTATTGCTCCGTTACGCCCCACCCCTCCTCTATACGGATTTCTTACGGGTCGTTGTTACGGGGCCCCGCTTTCACGATCCAAGTGACTACTACTGACTCTTGAATGAAAGAAAGATACGAGGGAATGAATGAACTAAGAGACCAGGCCAAATGTTTCTCGTAAGACCAAGAGCATGTCTCGATTCAGCTACGAGAGTTTTAAGTGGGTAGTATTCGTGTGGGCGATCATGCGTTGCTTTTACGTTTACCTATATACTTAACGAATAATGTTTTTAGGGTGTGTGTGTGTATGTATTAACTTGCCCGGAAAGTTCATATCGATTTACATTTTTATTATTAATCGGTCAAAACTTTCCGGGGTGTTATATTATAACACACATACTTCAAATATACTCATTTCAGTGATAAAGTTATACAATATAAATGAATCAAGAGGAAAAATGTATGTATGTATGTGTAGTAATTAGCATACAATTGTTAAATATAATTACGATTGATTCTTCTCTCACACGTAAAATGACGAAACTAAAGACGGAAGTAGTCTATAATAAAGCATGTTATAATATTTGCATAGTTACCGGTGAACTAAAAAAGCCAAAATATAAATGTACGTAGTATTTCATTGTGAGATGTAATTACGATGCGTTTCACTCGAATCGGACACCGGTACAAAAGGTGTCCTACGAATGAAAGTAGTCCACTTAAATAAAGAATTACTCAAGGAAAGAAAGCTCGAATGGTTCTCAATTGAAGAAAAACATTGGCTAAATGAATTTCAGTGTAATAGAACGATATCTAGGTCTAAACGATCAGTATCTGTTAGGGTTACGCAGGAAATTCGTTGGTGGGCGAACAATCTCGTCGCATCTCGTCTGCCATCGTGACGATTAGCAGAACGATTTAACGTTTAACCAATGCCCACGCATCCAATTGTACCTAATACGACTGTGAAGTTTAAAGTAACGCGAATAATAATTTCCTACCGCCGGTAGGATTTTCTTCGACACTTTTCCAAATAAAAATGCATTTAATTGCATCCAATAAATTCCTAAGGAATATTATAGAAAAATTTGCCCTCGGGGGCAAACGGTTAAATATGGTAAAAAATCCATTTAAAATCTATAATAAATATTACCATTTCATTTTTATTATCTTCATTAAGTTTAATCAGTGTAATAATCAACACTTTACCGAACAGTTACATTCAATAATATCAAATACTAGTTCCTGTTTTTACTTTACCTCATTCATAAACCTGTTTCTTAAAATGAATTATTGCAACTGTCTTTCTCTCAATACACATATGTATATATGTACATATGTATATATAAATGTACTCTCTCTCTCTCATCGTACACGATCGTATTTGGTGATGGCTTCTTTGAAAAGATTTAGGTATCTTACAGAGTACGTAGCAGGGAGAAGTTTTTTTCCACCGAATACTGTCTTTCGAATCAGCGAACCCGTATAAGGACCGGCTCGGACACACTCGGGTGCATTCCCACCTTTGGTGTCTTTGATCAACAGTACTTTAAAACAGAGGTGTATATGATTTACTTGAAGAAACTTCGATAAACGTTTATGAATCATGAAACGAGACCACACATTATCTATGAAGTGAAAATGAAAAAGTCATTTTCCCATTAACAAGATAACTTACGTAGTATATAAACGTAATTAACGAGATATGCCAGGAAAGTTCATATCGATTTGGTACACAAAAAATATATTTAAATAATAAATATCGATCGGTATGAACTTTCCAGGTAACCCAATACCCGTATAGAATACTCAAATATCAGTTATTGAAGAAAGATCGAAGATAGTTTAAGAAAGGCGACTCTCACTCTGCGAGATTCGAGCGAGGTGCTCGTTTAATTACCGATGTTCGTTTTGCGTGGGCCTTGGTTGCACCGCTGCAGACTCGAATCCCGGTCCGCCCACCCGCATCCGCCGCACTGGCCTACGTGGAAAGGTGCAATGGACGTGTAAAACTTCCAACTTTTCTCTATATACATATATATATCTATATCTATATCTGTATCTATATAGATAGTAATATCCGTAAACTATAAGTCTCAAATCGTGTCTCGTGAGAATATTTTTCTTCTACTAGTGATTTTCTATTCGATCAAGTTCCGCATTAAGTTGAATTTTTTTGTAATTATCTTTATTCTTTCATTTCCCATTAGATTTTTATTTGTCCAATTAGCATATTATTACCATATGCACTTCTCTCTTAGCTCATTGCTTTCGAGCTACGTAATCGACGTTCTCGAACGGTATTAACATTGTCGAGAGGATCGAAAGGTAGATTGAAACTTTAACCTGTTTCACGATGCTTTCCTTTTCTCGTATATATGTACGTACACTTGTATGCGTGTATCTCTCTCTCTCTCTCTCTCTCTCTCTCTCTCTTTGTGCACAAAGGAAAAGAAATAAAGAAATATAGAAAAGAAATAAATAAAGATAACACGCCAGGACGCGTTCCGTTTGATTGGATGAGTCGAACGAGTTACATACATGCATAGCAATACAAAAAGAAGTTCGCGAATAAAAGGTAGTAGCAATGGGACACATTTGTGTTCCCTTGATATTCGCGCCACTGCGCGTAAAAGAAAAATGCTGAATGGAGTGGGAGCGGTACTGCGACGGCGCAGCTACTGAAGATAATCGAAGATGACTGAGCGCAGGCGCGAATGCGAACGCGGCCAGCCAATCACCGTCAGCCCGTTTTTCGCTCACGACAGTGTGCGCCGGGACTTCGTTGCGTCTGCGTCTTCTTACGTTTTTTCCTTTTTTCGTTTTTTATCCTTCGACATTCTCAACGCGTGTGTTATTTTTTTCTTTTATTATCGTCAATTATTTTTTCTGTGATGTATAGAAATCAATTAAATATAAAGAGAGATAGTATCAACAAGTGTTTGTTATTATAATAATTATTGTGATTAATAATAAAAATTTAATCGAAATTTTTGTATAAGCACAAGGATAGAAATATCCTTCGGTGATCGGATATTTGAAATTAAAAAAATTGTGAGAATATATATATATATATATGTGTGTGTGTCAGTGAAATAAGAAATAAGTGCGTGTTAGTGCTGGAGATGAAGGAAAGAAACTCGTTACTGAATTGAAGGGAAAGAACACGAATACTTGATCATCTGAGAAAGATCATCACCATGGCGCCCCCAGACAGACAGAGACCGCCTCGCCCTGGTTCAGGTCTCAGCCTTTCTGTTCTTGGTAAGTCTTCTCTTCCTGATCCTATAAAGAATTCTATTCTTCGAACTATTCATTCATTCAACCTTGTTCATTCGTGAGTGAAAGGATAAGTTTAATATACTTTTCTTTTTTATTTTCCTATGCGTCTGCATTCCTTTTCTAATTCTTTTTCTTTTGTGTTCGTCCGATGTGTATTATACCTGATCGTTAAGATTACAATTTATCGGTATTTCGTATTTATAAATAAGCAGTATAAATATTCAAGATCCTATCGTAAAGAAAACAATCTCGATACTAAATGCCATTCACGCGTGAGATTATAGATCGATACGAATGAATTTCTGTATAGGTATCGAATTGTTTCGAACTGTAAATTTAAAATATATGATCAATTTTTTTAATCAAGTAATATTATATAAATACAATTTGGAAATAAATGTTATACCTGATGAAAAATTGTGTCATAAATATTCGACAAATTTTCCAATATATTTTTCTAAAAAATAATATCACATACGAATAAATTTTACTTTGCATCTTTACGACTTATTAGATTTTCGTATATAATTACAGATTACAGGACACCGTGTATAACCGATTGATTTATCGTATCCACAAATAATACTTAGCCTAAGGGAATCATAAACATTTGTTTAAAAAAGAAAAAAAAACCATTTTAACAGGATTCGATTGTAACTTTGATTTATTTCGCGATATTTGTATTAAGCGTTGACGTTTCTTTTTTTTTTTCTGCATCTGTTCACTGCAGGAAGGATATAAAAAAAAAAAGAAAAGTAAAGTAGGTCCTCCCTTGTAGAATAAGTGAATAAACGTACGACCAGATTTAAAACGCTTCAAGTGCATTACGTATAATTTATATCTAACGAAAACCGGTTTTACCATGGTTTATTTGTACGACGATACGTCTACGACGACGACAGAGGCCGGTTGCTCCCATGCTTCGCTAAACTGTATTTTAAGTTTAAGGTAAACGTTAATACACCACTGTTAGAGTACTATACTTTACGTTATTTTCAATCGTTTCTTCCATAACCTTAATCTAATTTTTATTCTCACAGCAATATTGCAGAATATAAATCCACGTGCAGTAGGCGTAATAAATAACAATATGATTCATAAAAATTAGAAAATTATATAGGTATATATATTAATTAAATATTGAAAAGACCATATTAGATCGAAGGAATAATCGAATGTAATTATTGTTATAAAGAATTTTGGTTTTCTAGATTATTTGTTTGTTATTCGTGAATGTGATTGTAAAAGATATCTAGCGCACGTTCTCCTTTATCCCTTAGAAAACTCGTTCGCGATTTGGTTTCTTGCGGAATCGTTCGTTCGTGTTCCGAAAGATCGAAACACAAGTAAGCGTGTTTAAATCGCGTGACGTCGAGCATTATCAGAGGTGCGATTGAAGAAGAGGTCTTCCCAAAGAGAAAACTTTCTCTCTGAGAAGAAGAAGACCTCTTTGATGATCTCTTCCTTCTGTTTATCTTTAATATGTTTTAAACCGATAAAATAGAACATTGGCATGCTTTTTCGAGGGGAAAAAAAAAGAAAAAAAATATACGATCATAATAATTTGATTTATATGATTTTAATGTCAGCCTTGAAATGCACACAAGTATATATTATTGCCAGATCCGATTAATATTTTCAAATTTATGCGATCTTAAACGTAGCAGAAAAATACGAAGAAGAAATTTTGATCTCTCCACCTAATATATATATATATTTCTTTTTTTTTTTCTTTTTTATTACCAAAAATTATGATAATTTATATTCTCATTTATTAATTCGCGCAACAATTTTTATGTTCTTTATTTTATTGATAATAAAATCAATATGAGTAAAAAATATAAACCGTGATAATATACACGCCCACACGCGTAGATATATTTACAACGACTTATATTTTACATTTTTTTATTTTCGTTATTTTATCGTGAACTGAACATTATAAAAAAAAAAAGTTGTCTACGCGTAATCTTTTGCGTAACTTTTTCGTTTTCGACGCTGTTAACTGCAAACAAAAAAAAACAAAGGAAGAAACGAAATGAAAAAACGAAGACAACGGGGTTTTTTTTTACTTTTTGTTTTTTATCTTCCGTAGACTACTCGATGAATTACTTTCTCCATTCTGAGTCACTCTACAGGTATTATATATATATATATATATACATATGTACCTTCATACCTATATACTTATATACATAGCAGGTATATAAATGTGTGAAACATCCAAAGCCACATTTGTGCGATTGTCAGATCGGAAGAAGAGGAGAACAATATTGTGGGAGAAAATTTGTTCATTCGAAATAATACATTCGTTCGTACCACCGTGTGAATTTTAACGAATATATGCGAAAATAACATAATTTACATTAAACATATTATGTACTTCGCTTCGAAAGCAACTCGATATCTTTTTTAATTTGTCTGACCTAATTTTACTCTTGAAGTATTTTATTTGAATCATAATTTAAATATGAATTTTAATTGAAACCAACGCGAGAGAAAGATTAAAGGATTCAGGTATAATCGAGGATTGGGGTTGAATTTTTTCAAATACGCTTCATAGATTCGAAATCATTTCGCGATTATTTTATTTCAGTAATATTTATTGTGAGAATTACATTTGCGTTGCATGAGACAACTCAACGGGAAGAACTTATTATTTCGAATGAACGTGTACGCAATATAGTGAAGAGTTATGCATGTATGTCTGCGGTATAGTACAACCACCTGTTGCAACCAATCGCATGTCGATGATTGACGCTTACCTTTCAGACCGTAACGTAGTATATTTTACGAGTATTGTGATTACGTTTCCTGTGCGGTTCATTCAGTTTTTTCTTTCAATTTATCTATCTATCTATCTATCTATCTAGAAAGAGATGGAGATAGAGAGAAAAAAAAGAGAAATAACAATAGTCATAACTCGATAATTATTTTTCGAGGATTCCTTCCCTTTCTATTTGTATTTCATTAATTTGACAATAAAAAGTAGATGAATTTAATGAGTAAGTTATAGATAGTTTATTGAAATTTTCGTGGAATTTAATCGATAAATAAGGATATAATAGGAAGGTTTTAGTTTTCGGAAAGAGACAGATCTCGAGCAAGATCAGAAGGAACTTTAGACGAGGACAACGGACTTGTTACTTCTCCCGCGTGTATCGGCTATTAAACTTGGTTGCAGGTTTCTCAGAATGGACGTACCAGACAAGACTGGTAGGACTGGTGGTCACTGTTCGACCCTCCGTCTATTCTTACTCGCGTTACACACGCAACACACTTACGGAAACTCTAACACACATCCTTCTTCTCTCTTCTGAGTCAGAAAAATAGTTCGGGGTAACGAACAGGTTTCCTTTTCTAGTATTTTAACCCTTCGAGACTATCCTACAAAAATCTAATCCCAATCATGGATGAAATATTTCACTTCCAAGTATATTATCGAATATAATCATCCCTTTTCGAAAATTAAACACACGATATAATATATATTTATTTTATTTCAATATTATTTAACCACTTATATAAGCATCAAATTATGTTAGTTATAGTTCATACGCACGCGTGCACGAATTAGACCAAATATTCTTTTGATATAAGTCGGATCAATTTCAGACTGACAAGGTCAAGTGAGAGCACGAAATAAATGATTCCAATAATCGATCGATCGTCGTCATCGTTTCATTAGAATAATTATTGTACGCGAATCAAAATGGAAAATAATATAGTATGATGTGAAAAGAATCATAATGGGGTGTCCGATGTTGTTGGGTGGCGCGTATTTTTTTTATTCAATTGTACAATACTAACACTGCATCGTGGCAAGTGAATTACAATAAATGCGTTTAAAAATGTTTAGTATACGCTTCGAGGTTCAGATTGCAGGAGAGTTCGTAAGGTCGGTTTGTTCTCACAATAGGAACACTAAGGTACCGTTGCTTTACACCTACAACATCATTTCTTATTGCTTTTGTATATATTAGTTTGTCCCATAAGTTCTTTCCGCACCACCCTATGTATGACTTCGAGCAAACTATGTTTGTAGACATGCAGGTTTATCTATTGTGTCCATTTGTGGCATCGTTTTTAGTCGTCTTAGGGGAATTTTGAGGAGGACGGTACACAAAACATATATTCCGAGTTTTTAAACAACAATGCACATTTATTTCAGATTATTTAGACACATATATGTATTAGTATAAGCATTACATATTAATACTTATTAACATATCATAGATAGGTAGTATTTGAAGCTGTTAATATGGAGTAGCACGTGGTCCCTCTTTGCGACGCCAATGAAAATATTCTAACACACACCCGGAAAAGGGTGAATTTCTCTTTCTTTCTTCTTTCTCTCATTCGTGTTTTCTACGATTTCGAGGCACGTATCGTTCCGTCTTATCTACGGAGTATTATCGTGTTACAGCAGTGAGCCGCATGTTTTATCTTCTTAGAAACATACAGGTAAGCTTCGGCCCTCTTTTCAGATAAACCGTAGAGGATAGACTAGCTCGGTTAATCAGTCTAATCTATCGCGGACGTAGCTAATCTCATTAGAAGGTAGTATGTACATTCGTGTCCACTACAGCCTAACGTTTTTCACTTAAAATACGATAAATACCAACTATATTTTTCTCTTATTAAATTTAGATAATATTTAATCTTATCATTCCTATTTGTTTAGTCAAGATTTTATTAAATAAATGGTCAAGAAATCTAAATACAAGAGTTAAGTTTCGTCAAGATGTGATTTATTTGTTATAGGAATAGAGATATATTACTTTCTTTTAAATAATTTACTATTTTATATTAATTATTATATACGTTGTTGTTGTTGTGTGCCTGTGTTGCAAATATGAATTTAGGATGTAAATTGAATGCAACACAAAAAGTGTATCGTTTAAAAAAATATATATAATTAAGTTGATGTGCATGTGAATAATAAATAAATCTTGTAACGTTTATAGAGTAAAAAAAAACTGGGTGAATAACTTATAGAAATGTTTTATCAAGAAAGATCTTTCTGCTGACCGATTTATCCTCATTGCATCCTCAAAACTTGCGATGAGAGCAGAACGAAGGTAGCCTTAGGCTAGCAACCGTCTGCAGGCTAACTTTCTCTCACTCTCGAATCCACTACTATCGAATGAATTTAACGTTTAACTCGTTCTCCTTCCAAATTTTTAATTGTTACAATTTCCTATCATCAGAGGAAAAAACCTATCTAACGGAAATGTAGACACCGGAAGTCCATTAAATTTGGATCACAGGTGTATCTCCTCTCACAAATTTAAAGTTGAATCTAATTAACGGGCCACAATAAACACGATCCTAATCTATTACACATCGTCCAACAGCACCATAGCATAAATTTACAAGCAATTTTAGAAACTAGATCTGATAACGTTAAACCAATTATATTTTTAAACTCGGCATACGAAATATGCATCAAGGATAGTTTTAACTTTCAAAGAATCAGATTGTAAAACTTTTGACGTTGTTTTTATAGTCGTTATCTATTTATCCTATAGATATATCTATCTTACTCTTTCTCATGAGTTTTTTAATCGGCGCGACTTTAACTCACGCAAGTTGAGTTCTTACGAAGCCAGCCAGCAAGCCAGCCAGCCCGGCCAGCACCTTCTACTCGAACCACATCGTCGTATTTTATCGTGGTCGTCTCTCTCGCGAACGAGTCGAACGGTAACCGAGTGTGTTCACTTCGAGAAAGGAGAAAGAGAAAAAGGGATGGAAAGGAGAGACGGATAGACCTTCCGTGCCCGATTTAACGAGTCTCCTTAACCTGGACCAGTATTCAACAACTTCAGAGATGTTACTTCTCAAACATTAATATTTTCAATTATTCTTTTCTCTTAAAACTTTATAATGAGATACTTTTACGTAAAAATAATTCATTCAAATGATCAATTTTATTTTATCAGCATTGATTTTTCTAATCTACTACATTTAATTTGTGAGAGGAGAGGATACATACTAAATTCGTAAAATCTTTTCGAAAACTTTTCCCAATTATTTGCCAGAATATCGTATTATATCATTAATTCTCTTTCGAAGAAGGGAACGTGATCAAACGTAGCAACTAAAAGCAAAAGAAAAATTAGAAGAAGCTCGACACATCGAGCATTCGATTAATTCCTACCACCGTCTTTGTCCTGAAACTCAGTGGAGCGTCGTAAGGACAAAAAAAGTAAAAAAGTAAAAAAGTAAAAAAGGAGGGAAACAGAAACGGCTAAGTGCGGCGAGGGGGAGGGGGAGGGGGAGGGAG
>NW_014569636.1:191788-239047 GCF_001313835.1 Polistes canadensis | reverse complement strand
CGGAAGCGAGACGTACTTACTTACTTCCTTCGAGCTCTTTACGTCTTCGAGTGCGTTGACCTAGCTTACGGTAAGCCAGCCCCGAGTGGAATTGCACCTGCCTACCTGTGTGCACTTACCTTACCAGGATAGGAGGTCGTGAGACCCGAATTACCTACCTACCCCTCACCCCTTTACTCTTCATTCCCCCTTCTCTTTGTATCCTGACCCTTGTGTTTAAACAAGATTGACCATTTTTTTCTTTTTTTGAAAAACTCGATGATTACGCTTTGTAGGTTTTTATGTACCTAATGGGAGGGGGGGGGGACAATATTTGAAGAATAAGTAAAAAAAAATATATGTGATAATATTTATAAGTTTGAAATGATAATAAGATGAGACAAAATGAGAAATGATTGAAGATATGGGCATCGTGAGAGAGGAGGTTGCGTTGGGGGTTCATGACACGATGATAATGGACAAACGAGGTGGATGACGCGAATCGAAGGCTCGAAGAGGCGCCTCGCATCGTACTTAAAGGATTCTAGAAAGTGAGGTCATGACGGGAGCTCTCGCGTGTGCTTGTCCTCTTCACGATCACCCTCACGTACTTACCTACCTATACTCACGTAACGTACGTGAGCCCACGTGTAACGTGACTTTGCGACGACTATCCGCTTGGTCTGTTTCGCTTCTGCAACACGCTTTCAGATCTCCGTGATGCGTTCGACCTCGTTAACTCACGCGCGACCCTACTACTACCACTTTATCTGCTTATACTACTCTTTTATTCTTATTTTACATATCAACGAACGATCATATATTATTATCATTATAATTATTTTAAACTCGTGTGTGTGTGTTAATTGATTTTTTTATTCAAATTTTCTTTTTCTTCACAATTGCCGACATACCGACTTTCTTGATTGCATAATATTTGTAAATGTTAATTATATGTTGTAACATTATATAACCAAGGAAATTGATTACCGTTAATTGAAATAAAGGATTATAAGTAAATGATTACAAAATCGACGTAAAAATGTTATTTGTTTATCATCATCAGACTTGGCGCAAATTCGTGCACTGGTAGAATCAACGGGAATGCTCGGTGGTTCGACTTGTCCATCCTGCGAGATGCCCTTCGACAAAGGGAAAAAACGACGACTGATCGATTCCTGCGGCCACGAGAGATGTTATTCCTGCCTTTTCCGTAGCGAAGCTTGCCCACTGTGTTTGCGAGCTGATCACCACCAACGTGCCGATCTCAATGGCGACGAAGAAGAAGAAGAGGAAGGCCTTGAAGATGGTGCTGGACCCTTTGGCGAGGAGTTTGTTGGTTCTTCGATCGAACCAATGTCTAACTTTTTACTTATGGACGGTGGTTGGATCGATGACTCATCCACGGTCAACTCTCTTTGCGGCAGCCCAAGACCACGCACTAAACTCACCACCTCTCGTACTAATTTACCGCCCCGAACAATTCACGTAAGCGATTTTTTTTTTAGGAATTTTCATCTTTTATAACAGGGATGTCCAACAATTATGGCATTCCAATAATAGAAATATCGATTGAACTTTATCGTTGCTTCGTTCGTATGCATTTGGATGATGCCATCCATTGCATCCATTCTAGCGAATCTTCGAGAATGAAATATAAATGTTTCCAGGTTGAACGTATTCCCAATGTATATAAGTTTCTCTTATTCTACAGCAACGAGACAACCTAGCTACTAGCAACGTTTCTCCCGGGGAACTTGGTAAAAGTTCAAAAAGTAAAATGAACTCCCCACTGAACTCTCATACTCGACAGAAACCTCAAATGACTCAGAGTACGTACAGCAATACCGAACCATATTTTTTGCATTATTTCAATCAAAATTATTTACAAAATTCTCCTGGTGTTCAATGAAAATTTATGTTATTACGAAATTTGTTCAGGTTGCCCTACACCACCTAATCAACGAAGAAGATTCTTTTTGAATCCAAAAGTATTGAGAAGTTCCTTCGGACCGCAACGATCCTCGAGACGTGGAACGTCCTCACCTGAACCACCAACGACTGATAATCCTTCCGCGTTATCAGGTATTAACATTATTTATCTTCAAATTAAAATGGACTTTTTAATTAAAAATCAAACAAACGAAATTTATTTTTTTTTACAAAATATTATTCCAAATTACAGTATAAAACGAGCACAACAAATTGGTTAGCATTCAATACAAATATTACTCATTTATTATCATATTGGGTTAGTGCAAAAATAATTTGGGGTTTTATTATTTGAATCTAACTTTTATTTAGGATCGATTATGCGATATATGATTGTAATAGGGTGAAAATCGATAATAATAATTTCCTTAAGGATACTTAAAAACCGCAATTATTTTTGTATCAACTTAAATAAAATACACATACGTACAGCATGGATGGTATCATCCTGGGAAGGAAAATCAAGATGGCCAGGCCTCGTATTAGGAAAAATCAAATCGTTATGGAGCAACAGTCAAGGAACAGCAAACGATGGACTTAATCAACTAATTGATTCTTCCAATAAACTCGCAGGCAGGAATTATTCTTACGAGTGTGCGCTTCTCTCTCTCTTTTTCTCTCTATGTGTATGTGTGTTTCTGCGATGTCGTTAAAGGTTGCACCGAGAGTAGTTCAACGATTAATGAAATCCTTGAACGCAATATACACGAGTATTGAATTGTCCGGAAAGTTCATGCTGATTTACAAATACATATTTAATTTATTTGTTCTCGCAATCTCGAGATATTTTGCAAAATTATAACGAGTATAAATCGACTAAAAACTTCTCGGACAACTGAAATAGATCATTTTTCTTGATAATCGATTTAATATCGTCGTAGCATGATTACTCACAGCATGGAGATGATTTATCATTTTCTCCTACTCGCAACCATTTTCTTATTTTTATTTAATTCTTTTTATTGTTGTTGTTGTTGGTATTTTTATGATTTTTTCCCACGCAAGATAGATGTGCACGCCGATAAGAGAAGAACGACGACTCTGTGTTTCTTTCCTGACCTGTAAATAAGATTTTTAGGTGATGCAGAAAACGTAGAGAAATTGCATCGTGCCTGTTGGTGTGTGTGATCGTTGCATCCAACGGTTGTTTCTAATAAATTTCATTTTTATTTGTATTATTATTATTTAACAAAGATCCTTTGATCCTGTTGTTGTAGATGACGAAGGTGGTTGCGTCAAACCGTTGTCCTCGAAAACGCGGAAATCCTCGCAATCGGATCTTTACATGAGACTGGGTTTATTGCTTGGTGGAAATCATCATCATGGTCGAGAGAATTCAGTTGTCGATACAGCGAATTATTTTCCTGGTGCATCCAATCGTGTTGCTGCTACTTCTGTGATTCAAAGGTAAGCATCATCCGTTCAATATGTAGGGGGGTGTTCGTAAATGATAGACAATGTTCAAAATATTTTTACAACATACTTCATTAATTCTGAATTTTATTTTTGTTCAGGCCACCGATGCAAGGCCACGATAGTTCGGCAGCTTCCTTCAGCAGTTTAACGAGTTTCGAAACGCAAACTTTGGCATCAACCAACACTAGTCCAGTATCAACGTTGACCGGTACTTCGAGCGAGACCGAAGCTGCTGCCGCTTTACGTAGCACAAACAAACCTAAAAGCAAGATCAAAGGAAAAAGTAAATCGAGAGATTGCGACAGTGCCGGTAGTTTGGTTTCGATCTCAACGTCGGCATCGGCATCCACGTCGATGTCTATGTCGATGTCAGTTTCCGTGTCCGGTCTTTCGAACGGTAGTTCGAGTCCACTCGCACCAAGAAGACATTCCGTTAATGCCTCGCAAACGAACCAACAACCCGAGGACGTCGTAATCCAATTTAAAAACAGACGAACGTGCGTCAGAAGATCGGCCAGGGCTAATAACGTCAAGGGAAGCATCGACCCCAAATGTAATTTATTTCAATATTCATCATTTTATTGCTCTATCTATTATTTCTTTGCTCGAAAAGTTTATGCCAATGAATTAATAAGCAATACGTCCTATAAAACACGATTAATAGGATGACTTGTTTTACTTTATATCGTTATTACGATACGATCTTCTTTCTAGTACGCTTCGTTCAGCATCATGCCACACAACTGACACTCAAGCCACTATTCTTTGAAGTTCCTTTACTCGAAACGGAGCCGCTCTTTACAGGACGTCTCTGGCTCCTCCACGAAATATTATCCGTGATAAACAGCTCGAGTCCTGGTATTTTAATATCCGGATCACCTGGTACCGGTAAAACGGCACTCGTTTTACAACTAGTAGAGCACAGTTGTTTTGGAAGGCGACGAGTGCAACCGGTGGTGGTTCCGCCGGAAATCACTGAAGAAATCGAGGAAAGAGACAGATCGAATACTTCGATCACTCTTCAATCCAATATAAGACGTACCAATGAAAAAGTAATCAATCAATCTTTTACGATCATTCATTTCACTAAATCTGTTTAACTTTTGATGATAATCATGATCGTTGATGGTTCAATCGTAGGTTCGAGAATTAGCATCTCACGTCGTGGCCTATCATTTTTGTCAAGCTGACAACAATAGCACTTGTCTAGTACCAGATTTAATTCACTCTTTAGCTGCACAATTGTGCCAGGCACCTCAGTTGATTGCCTATAGAGAGTATCTCTTATCCGAACAACATCTACAGGGTTCCTTATCGCAAAGAGAATGCACGGTAGATCCGGATCTTGCTCTTTCAAGAGGAATCATCGAACCGCTCTTAACTTTGAGGAAAGCTAACAGATTGCCTGAATCTACGATGGTACGTTCACACAATTTATCCTTGGCATACGAATATTTTCTTTAATTCATCTATAATTGGTTGTTTAAATGTTCTACAGGTAATTCTCATCGATGCCGTTTGCGAAGCAGAATATCACAGACCGGACAGAGGTGATACAATAGCGTCATTTTTAACAAGACACGCGCCTAACTTCCCTAGTTGGCTGAAAGTTATCTGTACGGTTAGAACACAATTATTAGAATGCGGCAAACAACTTCCGTACACGAGGATTTCTTTGGATAAAATTTCAAACGATGTTGCCGGTAACAACGTCACCAAGGATTTGTCCGATTACATTGGCTATAGGCTAGCTCAAAGTCCTTCAATACAAACAAACGTAACTGCATCCGTCAACGGAAAGACGGAATCATCTTGTAGCGCTAATCAAACAAGGTTCGCCTCGCATTTGTTGTCACTAGCGAGAGGAAGTTTCTTATTCGCTAAATTGACACTTGATCTCATCGAAAGTGGACATCTCGTTGCGAAATCAGCGAGTTACAAGGTAACGAAGGAATTCAATATTTTGTGTTCTTTTTATTTGAAAATTGACTAAACCCAATATACGTGGCTACTATAAATGATTATTATTTTTTGTTAGGTTCTACCAGTTTCCCTCGCACAAATCTTCCAATTGCATTTCAACCTGAGATTTCCTACAGCGACCTCGTTCGACAAGGTCCAACCTCTCTTAGGCGTGTGTTTGGCTGCTTTGTATCCACTGACACTGCCAGAAATTTATTATTCCATTAATTCACTAACTACCAATCACTTCGTTTCGTGGGAGGATTTCATGCAGAGATTCAAGGTATATGCAATTTAAATAAATCCTTTCTATATATACTCGTTAATTAATAAATATAAATATAAATAAATATATTATTGATACATGCATTATACTCTGATGAACATTAAGGGTACGTAAAGTGCATACAAAATTACGCATGCAACTGTTGTTTATGTAATTTATCTTAAATAATATATATACAATAAGATTGTTATGTTTTTTTATCAGATGCTCTCTGGCTTCCTCGTGAAACGACTAGACGATACCTACATGTTCTTCCACCCTTCATTCAGGGAGTGGTTAATGAGAAGAGACGAAGGCGAATCAACCAAATTTCTTTGCGATTTGAGGCTCGGTCATGCTGCTATTGCATTTAGATTATCTCGTCTACAAGCACCATTAGATGGTGAAAAAGCTTTGGAACTTGGACATCATGTACTGAAAGCTCACGTTTACAGAGGTGTCGCTCCATGCTGGCCGTCACGCGATTTACAAGTAATTATATTTTTTTTCAATAAAATCTTAGCATCAACATCATTGTTGACCCACTATAAAAACCAAAATCTAAAATGTTTCATCAATAATTTAACTAATAAGAGTAAACATTGTCGTATTGTAATAATTACACAAGTTTTTCTTCACATTTGCAAATATGGAAATACACGTGATCGGTCAACAATATGTTAAAATAAAATAAAAATTCAAATGAGAGAAGAGATAAGATAAATATTAACTAACACGATCTTTACCTTTGTTAGGCTATCTGGCTAACTTCAGCTACGGAATGCGTTTCTGCAGCACTGTGCACGCTACGTAATATTTATAGCCCAAATGTAAAAGTATCAAGATTGCTTCTGCTGGCAGGAGCATCACCGAATCACATCACAGAATATTTAGGCAACGCACCTGTTCTTTGTATGTATGCTCACGAGGGTTCAGTCGAGATGGTGTCCCTTCTTTTGGAATTTGGTGCTGATGTTGAGCTGACCAACAGTCAAGGATGCACTGCCTTATCGCTCGCAGCAGCACGAGGACACTGTGATGTCGTTAGAAGGTATGCGAGCGTTGCAATAAATAATGCACACAGTACAACATTAAATCGTAAATTTCCTTTCAAAATATATTCTACATAAATTCACAGATTAGCTGCAGCCGGAGCATCGCTGGGCCACGTGGACATGGCAGGACAGTGTCCATTGGTTCATGCAGCAAGACACGGTAAATTATCCGTAGTTGGTTATCTTTTGGCATGCGATTGGCTCGTTCCCAGCGGTGGGAAAACTGTCGAAAACGGATCGTCAGAGATACGAAGGGAAGAAGCTGCGCAACAAGCTGTTGTAGCTGCTGCTGCTCAAGGCCATGAGTCAATAGTCGAATATTTATTGGACATGGCTGAAGTGATAGTCGATTTACCGGATACGTTGATCGGCGAAACTGCATTGACCGTTGCTGCAGCAAATGGTTCAACCACAACAGTGTCCGCACTTCTTGCTCGTGGTGCAAGCCCATTAGCTGTTAACGCAAAAGGTCTCTCACCGTTGATGCTTGCCGCAAGGGAAGGCCATTGGGGAACTGCTGAAAGACTTCTACAAGGAACGTTATCCAGTAGCACGGACACTGTGCTCGATGATGCGTTAACGCTTTTGGATCAACGCGATTTAGCTGGTCGAACTGCACTAATGTTGGCTGCATCGGAAGGTCATATTAATCTGATCGAACTGTTCTTTGAAAAAGGATCCGTACTCGAAGCTAAAGACAAAGAAGGTCTTACTGCTCTCTGTTGGGCTTGTGTCAGAGGAAGACTCAATAGTGTACAAAATCTTCTTGATCACAATGCTGACGTTAACACGAGCGACAACACTGGTAGAACTCCTTTGGATTTGGCTGCGTTTCAGGTAAATAAATAAAGAGACAATTGAAACTTATTACTCCAGTCACTCCACCACCCCCCTCTCACAACCCTTTATCTAAACCAACGTGAACGTCGTATATCAATCATTTTGTAATTTAGGGTAATCCAAAACTCGTCCAATTGTTACTGGAAAAAGGAGCAGCCATCGAACACGTTGATCTACACGGCATGCGACCATTGGACAGAGCAATTGGTTGCCGCAACATACCAGTTGTCCAATGTTTCTTACGACGTGGTGCAAAACTTGGACCAGCGACTTGGGCAATGGCAGCTGGCAAACCAGACGTCTTGTTAATACTGTTAAATAAACTTTTGGAAGATGGGAACGTACTTTATCGAAAGAGTCGTTTGAAAGAAGCATCACATCGGTACGCCTACGCTCTGAAAAAATTTCCAGTCTCGCCTGAGGAAGATTGTCAAGGACAGGAACAGAATCACATGATGCTGCAGCTACAAAGTTTTGCGCAATTGAAATTAAACTTCTTGCTGAATCTGAGTCGGTGCAAGCGAAAGATGAACGTAAGATATTTTATTTTATTCCCACGCATAACGATTGATATTTTTGAATGAAATGTTGTATGTGATTTATAGGAAGGAGCAGAGGCCATTGAACTTGCCGAAGAAGCTCTCAAAGTTCGATCAACGTCATACGAAGCTTTTTATGCTCGAGCAAAGGCCCGTGTTGATCTTGGTTTGTTTGAGGATGCCATGTCTGATGTACAAGAAGCGCTTCACATAGCACCTGCTCAAAATCGACAAGATCGTCGTGTTTTAATAGTTCTCAGAGATGAAATATTATCACGAATGGACGAGGTTAACACGAACAAGGAATCCAGTGATTGCAATAATCGAACGCGTCTTCGTGCCTCCGTCGACACGCTCACGGAATTATAAATTTTTAAATCATCATCTTTAGATTAATACGTGAGCTATTTTTTCTTTTTTTTTTTTTTTTTTCTTTTTTTTCACAGTGGTATGAGTCCATTTATTCTTTAATTGAAATATATATTTAAGGGTTGCGCCACAAAAGGGGCGTAATGCGTCGTGCGCGTGGTTGTCTTATTTTGTTAATTTATTTATATTTATTTGTTTATTTTTATTCGTTAAAAGTGATTAAAGAGAGTACGTTTGTTTTTTATATTGAAATATATTTAAGCGTTTTCCCGCGTTTGAAATAATGAAAAAATATCGGCAAACGAACATAAATGAATTTTTTATTTTAAACAAAAGTTATATGCAAGTTTGAAAACAAATGGCTCATATGTACTGTAAATTCGAAAAACCCGATAATAGCTTCGTCGAAAACGAAATCCAAGGAGTATCGGTTTCTCACACTATACGAGAAACGACGTTAATTTTATATGAAGAGAAAAAAAAAGAAAGAAAAGGGAAGAAAGAAAACTGAGTGTGATTTATTAACTTATTAAACAATCTGAATATTATTATTTTATTTTTTATTCGCTGCACGTGTGCACGCGCGACTCGTTTTTATTTTTTTATTATTTTCGTACTGATTTGAATTCATATTTATACGTAATAATAAATCGTGACTGCTGTGTTCCTTCTAATGCTGGAACTGTACAGCAAATACATAATTAAGAGTACTACGATTTAAGTTTTGATTTATAATAAATGGAGAATTTTATTATATCTATAAAAAGTATGATGGGGTAAACCAGGGAGGCATCTTCAAGAGGAAGTTCAGCAGGACCATGTACGGGATCACGCAACTAAATTTTTAGATCGTCAAAATTCGTGTATAGTATGTCAATGAATAATTAATGATAGTGAAAGAGTAGTAAAGAAGGGGGGTTGCCGAGTAGACAAATTTTATAAACCTTGAAGTAAGCAAATGTAACAATTATTAAAAAAAAATGAAATTTTATTATTTAAAATAATTGACCGCGCGTGTGTGTGCGTAAAAGATGATTCGTGCACGCAAACTCATAACATATTATATTAAAAAGATAAAAAAGTAATGAAAATTGGCGTACGTTGCATCCATCGTAATAATAGTAATAATAATAATAATAATAATAATAATAATAATAATAATAATAATAATAATAATAATAATAATAATAAGATTATTTAATTACTTCGTTCAGTATTCAATTAATATAAACTAGATCATCGTCAATCTTTTTCAACGTAATTAATGAAAATATTTAAATATAACCGTGTTAAGCTTTAATCGAGAAAACAATTAAAATAAAAAAAAAATAGGAAGAAGAGTTTTGTTTTTTTATAAACACATAGCGTGTAATTAATTATATTCTTTATTACATGCACACGACTAAATAATTTTATATTTATAAATGCACCTTTCTTGCCCGAGACGCGTACGATAATGTTTTTTTTTTTTATAATTTTAATTTTAATTTTTTATTTTTAATTCTCTATTTTCTTTTTGTAATGTATCTATATGTTACGTTATAAATATGCCAGTGCTTGTTAAAATAAGTATATTATATTGTTCGTAAAAATTATTATAAATTTTTATACGACTTATATATATATATATGTCTACGTGTTTGTATTTACTTACATAAACACTGCCAACTACACATATGCACGCACGCCCATTGCATACACGAAAGAACTATCAACATCACCTTGGGTATGGCAATATCCTCTTCCATATGATATCGTAATCATCGAATTCGCGTGATACTGATAAAAAAATATTATTTTTTAAGAGAGTGAGAGGAAGAAAGATAGTGTCGACTAAATTTACCGTAAATACGTAAAAATAGTATTTAAGAATGTAGACGAAGAGAATCATACGACGAACTATTATTATTATTATTATTTAATTATTAATTACTATTATTATATATATAAATATATTAGGGTGGTCCTTATTTTGGGTATTTTTGAATTTTTATGCTCCCAGAGGCTCATATGGTTCGAAATAAATAAATATCCCCCAAGTTTTTCAGATTCAATCTCAATTTGAACCTTTGTCGCACGTAGACGCAAACTTTCTTCAAGAAGTACTACGATGACTTTAAAACAATAAGATTGTACATTTTTCCATAATTGTTGTTTATATCTCATTGGTTGACAATATGGATACATATTATTTTAATAATGTTCTTAACAGTAAGCGTGCGAACGATCGTATATCACATAATTAATCAAATATTCGTGTTAACTGTGTTTAAAGAGAAAAATTATATAAACTGTTGTCATATTTTTTTATTTGTTTTAATATAAATAGAAATACAGAGTGTTTAAAAAAAAAAAAAAAAAAGTAATTGTGAAAACTTAAGAAATATCGGAATAATTAATATACCGAATAAATTTATTATTTGTAACTACGTTACACGTACGGTATATATACGCGAATGAAGAATATATATAATTAAATATATAAATTCTTATACATTATATATATATAATGACATCAAAATACATAAATGTACGAATACTAGATAGTTTTATACAATCGAATGTAATACATAACTAGATTTGCGTTTGGTCTCGCATTTTGGTGTCTGAGGCAATTACGTCGACAAGTTTTAAATAACTTTTTAAGTACACTTTGATTAAAATACTTTTCAATATATATTCTTGCCCTCGTGCAAAAATTCGACGAGATTCTTTATAAAAAAAAAAATCAGCAATATCACAAAATCGTATATATCGTTTTTTTGCATTAGCATTAACTTTTGTATACTTATTCATTCATTTGTTTTTAATTAATTGATTATTTTGATTTGGTTATACATAGAACACGCCTTAAAATTCTCGTCCGAGCAATTTTTTTTTTTCAAAGCATTATTATAATGATAAAAAAAAAAAAGAAGAGAAAGAAACATTCGATTATGATTTTTCTGAAAATATTTGTTATATGATTTAATATATTAATATATATATATATATATATTTTTTTTTTGCCTCATGAAAATACAATGCAATATACTTGGCGAAAAATTGAATATACCAATATCAGGCTTCGAATGATATTTTTCGAACGCGCGTGTTAGCATTATTTATATGTCTTTTTTATTTTTATATTATTTTTCAACTATTCTTCAAAATGGAGATCAATATTTATAACATAATCGACAGAGTTCATATTTAAATATATTCGTCCTGATTATCACAGAAACGTCGTTTTATATTTCGAAAGACTATAGTAATCGATCCAGCATTACAAAAGTCTTTCCCATTTAGATAATGTAAAAACGTGACGTTTCGTAATTAGGTACTTTAAGATTCGACAGATTAAATCAGAAAAAATGTGGTAGAATTCTATAATAATAATAATAATAATAATAATAATAATAATGTGGGGTATTCTTATTTATCGAGATCGTTCGTTTAAAGATCATCCAGGATCTTAACGATCAATGGTCGTACGTTTTTGTCATCCTTCGATTTTTTTCTATTTTATGATATAAATGACCCATGCGTTTGTGATCAGAGGTATAGGTAGAGGTAGGAATAAGATAAAGGGGTTCCTCACGGAATGTGTAATCGATCGAAGAATGAAATAATAAAACGATCTTGAGGAAGCATCGTGAGTGACCCGTACGCAGGCATCAGAAAGGAAAAAACGTTTCTACAAACAAAACCTGAACGAAGCGTTTACGTGCATACTGCCTGGACGGGACAATATAGTAGTTTTAAAGATAAGAGAACAAAAATCGTATCTGGGCTAGTGACCTTTATTGTAAGTGTCCTTATTCTGATATCCCTGGACGTATCCTGATTGATCAGGTAAATCCTTTCGACCAGCTATACCTTTACCTTTCCCACTTTCATCGAAACGTTGTTTATGGGAACCAGTGTACCTGGTCACATCCGTTAAACGGTCTACCGTTGAAGCTGCTTTACCTGCCTATAAATTATTTCTTTTTATTCATCCTTACATAACACGAATATAGATTGATTATCGTTATTATTATTATATTATATATTATACTTACATGGACTGATCCAGTAACACCAGGTGCTCCACAATTCGCCATTTTATTTTTCATTTCTGCTAAATCGACTTTCTTACTTTTAGCGAGTTCATCGAGGAAGGCCTTGTACTGTTCGATCCCTAGTTTCATTGACCTTCGAGAATGATTGAACAGATTAATTATTAATTAATTGTCAATTTTTATTTCCGTGTCAATTTGTTAGAAAAGTTTTCATATAGAAAAATTCTTTTTAATTTATAATATTTATCAAAATAATTATATATAAATTCGTACTTGTGTTTTTTAAAGTAAATTCCAGTATCCGTGGTCGTAATTTTTTTGCCATCGATCACCTTAGCCTGTTTCATCCATTTATCACTTTGGCTAAGAGTTATCAATTTGCCGTCGCTTTTGGGATCGCCAAATTTCGAGAAAGCTTTGAAATTTGTTAGAAAACTTCCAGCAGGAGAAGCAGCTGGACTGCCTGGGGTTGAACTTCCTGCACTCGCTGTACTGTCCTCAATCTTCATATTTGCAACTTCGTTTGTGACTGGTCCTAATACCGTTCCTTGTTCGTTGATCGTTTCATTCTTTTCTTTTTCGATAGTACCGTTTTTTTCTGCCTCCATTTTTTTCCTTTTTTACTTACAATTGTTTAACTGGCAAAAAAATCATTTGGATTAGAAAAAAACATTCGATCAATTTTTCTTCGAGATTTGTATTGAACTGGAGAATGATCGATCCACTTGTTTAACAATTATAATAATGTTCCAATATAGGACAGCGTTAAATTTGTAATTTTTGATATCTCATTTGTTATCGATTAAAATCACTGAAGTATTTAATCTTTAGAAGAGTGACGATCTTTAAACTTTCTTCTTTCCTTTATTAATCGCAGTATCGACTCGATATCGTTAAGTTATCGCGTGCAATCAAGAGAAAGGTTCGTGCATGCTCAACAATCTATTTACATTAACACTCTCGTTACATTTTGTCTCAAATTTATTCTACCTGATGAACTAATTTAAAGTACATGAAAATGAACAAAGTTTACACTTCGAAAAGCAATCGAATCATTATATATCGCGTGAGCTCATTTTAAGTAGGAATTCATTATTCCTAGATTAGAATAATTAAACGTTTATGATAATATAATAATACAAAACAAAAAGAAAGAATGAAAATAATATTCGTAATGATCGAATCAAGGACAACAATAGCTGTTTAGCCCTCGAAGTGACGACACGTCTTTTTAAATAATTTATCGTACGAGGATGCAATTTCAGAATCTGTTCGTAACTTCAACCATGTATGTGCGTATATGTGTGTCTGAGTACGTGCTTATAGAATAGCAATATTTTTGAGGGAACTGTGCCGCAGATAGGTGATTATCTTATACACTGTATGATTGTAGTGGAATCATGTCAATGTAAACTATAGAACAGTGTAGAATAGAACTTTATTTCTCGTATTTACTTCCCCGTTCTCCGCATATTATGTTCTTGAAAAACCACCAGGACGTACATATATCCGATTGAAATCGTTGCAAACTACCCGATTCGAAAAAGTAAAAAAATTAAAAAAAAAAAAACCTAGCCACTGTAAAATTTATCTGAAAAGAAAAAGTTGATGCATCCAGGAAGGTCGCTTAAGTATCAGATTATTTCACACCTATAAATAAAGATTACGACTGTTTGTTCGTTAACGTGGTTAGCATCAAAGGTGACGCGTTATTAGGTAATACACTTGCACATCGAAATCGAACGATGTACTTGCCTGCCAACATACTTGTTGATTCCTTTTTATTTCTCTCTCTTTTTCTCTTTGTCTCTCTATCTCTCTTTATCGGTAATCGTGAATAAAAAAAAAAAGAAAGATCGTGATGTCACAGAATAAAAGAATAATGAAATATTTCATTTTCTCTTAATGGAATGATTCAAGTTAAAGTTATATCACGTTATTGTAATATTTAAAATTATAGTTACAGTAAATCTTTTTTTTTCTTTCAAAGTTATTACCCTGTTTTACAACCTTGACGCAATCCTGACACAATCTTGACATAATCCTGACGTAATTCGTATAAAAATGTATAAAAATAGAGCTCGCATCGTGCTAAAAGTCCCATAGGTTTTGAATCTTGTAACATTTGACTCCAACGATTAAAATATTCAAGAAAAATTACTTAATAAAGTATCCCCTTTATTTCTATCGTTTCTATTTTTTCGTTTTACACGATTGGATGCATTACCAAAGCGAGATGCAGTTACTCGAACGTAATTGGTTAACTCGTAGAAATAACTTTTGGTCGTAAGACTTGAAAATAGGGGTTGGGAAGGGTGGCTGCTTGATTGTTCTTCTTCGGTTAAACGATGAACACGCTTGAAAGGAAAAATGTGGAACTATCTTTGTATTGGTGTCCTGTGTTTTTCTATTAGTGTGTATACAAAGCTCAAGTTGGAAAGCTCTTGAACGCCCCTCTTTTCTAACGGAGCATGTACCCCTCAGAGCGCATGTGTTTTATCGATCTACCCCAGCAGAAAGCACGCAGCCACCCTCCCATGTAATAGAAAAGGAAAGAAAGTGAGAGAAAAAGAGAGAGAGAAAAAGAAAGATAGATAAAGTGTACATCTTTGAGCCCGTTTTTCGAAACTCAGCGGTATCCAAAGTAAAAGCTCGCAGTTTTTGATTTAATCAATGAAACAAACTTTTAATTAATTCATTCATTCAATTCATTCGATCTACAATCGAACCATAGAAATTTCTTCAAATCAAAGATTGTTAATAACAAAAAATCACGTGTTCTTAAAGGTTCGACGAAAACATTTCTTTCAATGTAAAATGGTGTCACGAATAAGGGCGTGTATCGATATATGTGAATGCTTTTGACCTAGATTTTTGTTCGAATACTAGAATAATCTAATGATTTCTTTTTCTTTTTTGTTTTCTCTCTTTCATTTTTCTTTTTTACATTTCTTTTTTAACTCGCGAAAAAGACAGAGAGATAGAAAGAGAGAAAGGGTATCCTTGAAAAAGAATTTACTGATTAAATAGTATCTAATCTAAACTACTCGAAAAATTGTTATAACGAAGATGGAAGAAACAAAAATATGTTCGTTATTTCCTTTCGCATCGTGTATTACATATCGCGTTTTCTAAATGAATACTATATGCATATTATAAATAACGCGTTAGTAGGAATTTTATCTTTGACTATTTACGTGATCGTCTATTTGCGGATGACTGCAGTTCTGAAAAAAGATTCTATGTGTACATTTGTGTGGGTGTACGTGCCTATGTGTAGAACGTGTTAGATTATCATATTTGAAAAGATTAGTGAAAAGAAATACGCATTAATGATTGTTTCACCTTTTTAATCTTCCTTTCTTCGATTAAATGTAAATGAACAAATATTGTTTGTATATTATCTATACGATATTGCTATTTTTTCTTTTTGCTTTTACAAGAACCAATTGTCACAATCTTTCTTTGTATTACGATAGGGTACGCGTAATTTTTCGTAGTAACATCGATTAAATACCGGACTATAGTTCATTCGCGCGATTCCAGCCAAGAGGAGACTAAGAACGAGACTGAACAACCATCGCTGACTCCATCTAGAACGATATCCCCACCTACAACCCTAACAGAACTTTGATTCCTTTATGTTGCGGAAGCTGCGAAACTTCCGCATCATGCGCTAATGTCTTTAAATTATATCTAAACACATTTTTTTTTTATATTTTTAACTATTTTTGAAGGAATTATTTAACAAATGAACAATATGGAACATCAAAATTACTGATTACGATAATATCGAATATTTATTTTATGCTAATAATTATAAAAATGACAATTTGCTGCTTCTATTAGGATCACGAAGAATGTGATGCTTCAGGTGTCACCCACGTGCCAATGTTTGTTTATTTGAATTCTTTATTTAAACAAATATTTAAGATACGTATTTAATTATTTAACTCTATAAGTAATCTTTTAATAATTATTTATTTTTAAATGACAATATTATTTCTTGGAAATCTAGAATAAATCGCAGACAGTATTTCTTATCAATTTATCAATAATCGCTTGAATTTTTCCATCATTCTATTTTCATCTATCTTATCTTATGAATAAGTATTGCGCGCTATGTTTAAAATCTTTAAATGAAATTAAAAAATTGAGAATGAAATTGAAATTAAAATGAAATCTAAATGACATTTTTAAATAAGCGATAAATCACATTTAAATAAATCACATTTAAATTATGCGAATATCGATATCGAACAATCGATTTTTTTCAACCAATCACAAGCTAACTCAATCAGTATCGATATTGACACCCTAACCTCGCAAATATTACGCTGGACAGGAAACAAGCTAACGGTAAGAAAAATATTTACGCGTGTGGTTATTAAAAAAGTGATTAATTACTTTATTTTATTTTATTTATTAAACATATCTCACAATTGAATGCAAATTATTTCTGAACTAACTGTACTATGCATGAGACAGATTGTTTTCAACAAATTTTACATTTACAATGAGAATTCTATCAAATTTACTTTTGTTCACTTTTGTCTAATTAATTTACTAAATACTAGGAAAAAAATGAAAATTGTGAGATGATTATAAATGGGTGTATGCATTATTGTAGAAATTGTTTTATATATCAATTAAAATATATATTTTCAGGGTATCACATATTTCTTTTCGTTTAATATGGATGGTGAACAGGCGACGAAGAAAGCTAAACTGGAAACCGAGAAACATATAAAAGAAGGAGAAGCTGAATTATTGGTAATTTCTAAAAATGTATTTTATAATCCGGCACAGGAATTCAATAGAGATCTCAGTATAGCTGTATTGTCGCTCTTTGCTGAAGATCTGCGAGAACTAAATGAAGAAATAAATGTCAAGTGTGACGGAGTGAAAAATTCAAATGATGGATCATGTTTTAAGAATGATGGTATTACTATATTAGAAGCATTGTCAGCAACTGGTTTGCGTAGCATTAGATATGCTAAAGAAATAAAAGGTATAAAAGAAATAATAGCTAATGATCTTTCGAAGGAAGCTGTAAAAGCAATGAAAGAAAACATTCGACATAATGGGGTGGAAAATATAGTAAAGCCAAGTCAAGAAGATGCTATCATGGTCATGTACCAAAACAAAAGAAAAGGTTTCCATGCCGTTGATTTAGATCCTTATGGTTGTCCTTCGACCTTTCTAGATGCTGCAGTACAATGCGTAATAAATGGTGGCATACTTTTAGTTACGGCAACAGATATGGCTGTGTTAGCTGGTAACACACCGGAAACTTGTTATGTCAAATATGGCTCTATCTCTCTTAAAACTAAAGCCTGTCACGAAATGGCGTTAAGAATTTTGTTACAACATATTGCATCTCATGCGGGGCGTCATGGTCGTTATATAGTACCATTATTATCGGTCAGCGTAGATTTTTATATAAGAGTATTTGTAAAAGTTATTGGGAGCCAATTAAAATGTAAAGATAATGCTAGTAAAACAGGATTGGTATATCAATGTAAAAGTTGCGAAAGTTTCACTATTCAACCTATAATGAAGATAAACTCTAATAAATTTTCTAGATCTCATTTAATTTCCGATAAAAATTGTAAACATTGCAAGAGCGAACATTACGTTGCTGGTCCTATTTGGATAGCATCCTTGCACGACCAAACATTTGTTTCTCGATTATTGCATAATATAGATAATATGAAATTAAAAACGAGAAAACGAATAAAAGGGGTATTGACTATGATAAACGAAGAATTAGATATACCTTTGTATTATACCCTTAACCGCATAATGTCCCTGGTCAAATGCATCACACCACCCATGATATTATTCAGATCTGCATTATTAAATGCCGGATATAAAGTATCATATTCTCATGCAAGTAAATTCTCTATCAAAACTGATGCCCCCACCGATGTCATATGGGATATTGTACGTGCATGGGAAAAACTTCATCCAGCTAAAAGGTCAATGGAAAACGTGCCAACTAATCATCCAGCGCAAAATATTTTGGATTCTCCAATGAAACTAAATGTATCATTTACGTTACATTCAGAAGCTAATCCAATTTCTCGACAAACTGGGCTATTAAGGTTCCCAGAAAATCCAGTCGAAAATTGGGGTCCTCTTACGCGTGCTAAAATGAATAACAATTAAATTAAAATGTTTTTTTCAACCAAGAAAAAAAGTAAATTAATTGAAAAATGAGAAAACACAAAGTGAGATATATTGATAATAAAGACAAAATATTATAATGAAACCATAAATATAAGACTCGTCATTATTTTAAATGACTAAATTCAAACATACATATGTGTAGTTATTTTTATTACAATAAATGAATAATGTACAAATGTTTTATATATAAAAATAGAAATACTCGTACGATAATCAAGACTTTATCATTACATATGTAAATATATGCCCATATAAGTAAACAAAAAATAACAAATATCATGCATAATTTTGTAAATTTGATATATATATATTCTTTTTATTTCCATCTAAAATTAACGATTAAACATTAAATAAGATGTTTTCGTTCATTTTAACTTTTGATACTATTACCATACTGATACCTGACATAAGATTTATTACGCATCTATACGTGTATACATATACATTTATATACATCATATACATCTATATACATCTATATACATCTATATATATCTATATACATCTTCCAATAAATATACATATTTAGTAAGAACATCGGTTCTTCCATCATTTTATTGTGAACAACGTTGTTTTGTAGTATTCTGCACGAAGTCGTTACATAAACGGAAATTATTTTATCCTCGCATAAATCAGGTATGATAAATATTATATATTTCTTCGAAAATAGTATTTCGAGCTTTTTCATACTAATACAAAATATTAATAACAAAAAGAATAAGAGAAACAAATTTTCAATAGTTAATAATAATGAATGAAAGGGTATTAGCTCAAGTAACAAAATTTGAAAAGCGTTAATTTACATAAAATATATTTTATTTAAAAAAATCTCAAATGAGGAATCATATTATTTATAGATTATACAAAAAATATAGAAACATTATATATCTATCAATACTTTTGTTCGACATTGGATGTGTATAAATATATATAGATTACTATTTACTTGCTTATATGTATCAGATAACATCTCAAAAAACACTTGTTGCGTAATTATTATCTACGCATATAATGTAACTTGAAACACTTCAATTATCGCAATTTATTTTTAAAAATATAAAAATCTATCTATATACAATGTGTTTTAAATATAAAAGATCAAATTTATGCAATATTTTGAAAATTTTTCGAAAAAGTTTGATCATTTAATTATGGGACACCTTGTATATGTATATACATGGTGAATCAATTATTTTATATTAGTTTTTAATTCGTCCCTCTATCGGTATATAACGTGGTATAAAATAAAAATTAGTAACCAAATACAAGTGCATTGGCCTTAACTTCTTCCAAGATAGTCTTGTATTGTAAAAAATAAGTCAATTTATATCGTTCATTAACATGATTTTTTTTAATACAACTGGTACGTGACAGATTATTTCAGATAGTAATATTTATCGATTCACTTTTTACATAGATAAATTTGAAATAATCTTTTAGACACAATAATTTCAATTTGATAATCATTGTGATCTCATCGATCGACAACCATGGCAGCAGCAGTAAAAACAGCACCAGGAGTAGCACCAGCTGTGACTTTGAACAATGGTACAAAAATTCCAGTACTTGGACTTGGTACTTGGCAAGGCGGTGTAAATATCTTTACACTAAAATTAAAATATTAATCTGATTTTAAAAGTAAACATGTGTATTGTTGAAATTGTTTTATTTTTGGTTTATAACAGGATGATCCAGAAGTAGTCGAACAAGCAATTAAAGATGCAGTCGATGCTGGATATAGACACTTTGATTGTGCTTATATATATGGAAATGAAGCAGTGATAGGGAAAGCTTTGAGAGAAAAAATTGCTGAAGGCGTTGTTAAAAGAGAAGATCTTTATATTACAACGAAGGTATATTTTGATATAAAGTTTTTCACATACTTAAATATTATTTATTAACTTTCGATATTGTAGCTATGGAATACAATGCATAAAAAAGAAAAAGTTGTACCTGCATGTAAACAGTCAGTGAAAAATTTTGGTTTTGATTACATTGATTTATATCTTATACACTGGCCTGTGTCTTACACGGTAAGACAAATATTTTACTTAACATTTCTATATTATTGGTAGATATTATCGATCATAATTTTAATTAAACTGTTGCATTTTGTCTTAGGATGATGCAGAAGGACTTTGGCCAGTCGATGAGAAAGGTAATCCTAAGTATGGACATACTGATTATACTGGAACATGGAAAGGAATGGAAGAATGTGTTAAATTAGGATTAACCAAAAGCATCGGACTTAGTAACTTCAATTCAATTCAAATTGATCGTATACTTTTCATAGCAACTATAAAACCAGTAATAAATCAAGTCGAATGTCATATTAATTTGAATCAAAAGAAATTAAGAGAATTTTGTGCAACACGTAATATAGCTATTACAGCATATAGTCCTTTAGGTTCGCCTATGCGTCCTTGGGCAAAATCTGACGATCCACAAGTTAACATCAATCAGACTGAAGAAATTGCTGAGAAATATGGAAAGACGCCGGCACAAGTTATACTCAGATATTTGGTATTTAAATTGATATATTTATCCACCATTAAAAAAGAAACTTATTATTTAAATATTTATCTATATATATAAATTTAAATATTATTTTCTAGGTTGATATTGGTGCCATTCCAATACCTAAATCTGCATCTAAAAAACGCATTCAAGAGAATATTAATATTTTTGATTTTAAACTTACTCCTAAGGAAATAGCAATTATTGATAAATTTGATTGTGGCATAAGAGTTTGTTCAGCTAAAGAGTAAGTTTATTATTAAAATATTCTTTTAATAATTATTTTAAAAATATATTTTTGTGTAGGTTCGAGAAACACAAGGATTACCCATTTAATGTAGAATTTTAAACATTTTATTTTATATATTTGTTTATATGATTTATATTATTATAATCAATAAATGATATATTGTTATCATCAGTATATATATATATATATACTATATATGTATATATATATATTATTATCAATCTTAGTTTTAATCATACCATTTTTTGCAACTGGTATTTATTTTATATCTATACATTTTTGTTAGTAGATCTTATCTTTATCTTGATTATTTAATAAATTTACTAAACAAAAAATTAAAAATAATAATAAAAGAAAAAGACATCATCCGATACTGGTATTGCAAATCTTTTTTATTTATATTTTGTAGTTTAAAAAAACCTAATCATTAACATGGTAAGATGATTATCGATATTTTTCTATATTTGTATCTTATATCTACTAAATTGTTATATAACACCTCTTTGATAAATAGCAGACACGAATGATAGATAATGCAGATCGAAGATAGCTGTGAAACTGCATACTGTTAAATACATCAATTATAAGTTTGTTGAGGTGCATTGAAAAATGGCTGAAATTCCTTCCACAACGCTTGCAAATGGATATAAAATGCCGATGCTTGCTTTAGGAACTTATTTGGTGAGATATTAATATCATATATTATACAATATATGTTTCCAATTAAATTAGGTTAGATTTCGCTACTATCTTGTACAAGATATTTGAATTGCTGAAACATTATCTTATTAATTATAATTTATTTAAAAAATAGTCTCAACCGGGAGAAGTAGAAAAAGCTGTTATAGATGCTATTGATCTTGGATACCGTCACATCGATACAGCTTTCTTTTATGAAAATGAAAAAGAAATTGGTGCTGCGATAGAAGCAAAAATCCAAGATAAAACTGTTACAAGAGAAGAGCTTTTTATTACTACAAAGGTAAAATTTTAGAACAAATAATTAAAACAAAAGTAACAAATGTACAGAAATGTACATTTTGGTTTACCAATTTTATTTTATTTTATTTGTGTTATAGCTGTGGAATAATCGTCACAAGGAAGAGAGTGTAGTTGCAACTTGTAAACAATCTTTAGAAAATCTTGGTTTGACTTACATTGATCTATATTTAATTCATTGGCCATTCGCTTATCAAGTAAGTATATAAAATTTAAATATTATATTACAAATATAATAATTATATGTTAACTAAAACATTTCATTCGTTCCTTTCTTAAGGAAGGAGACGTATTAATACCTAAAGACAAAGATGGTAAGCTTTTATTATCAGATACCGATTATCTTGAAACATGGAGAGGAATGGAAGAATGCGTTCAACAAGGATTAACTCGTAGTATTGGAGTCAGTAATTTTAACTCTGAACAAATAGCCCGATTGGTGAAATCTGCTAAATTTATTCCTGTAAATAATCAAGTATGTATCGATATTATTTACTATAAAATTTCGACGTTTTTCATAATTCATTAAATTTGTATCATTTTGTAGATCGAAGTTAGTGTAAATCTTAATCAGGAAAATTTAATTAACTTTTGCAAAAAGTATAATATCGTAGTGAGTGGTTATTCGCCTCTTGGAAGACCTGGAAATAGATTAGGTATTAAAAATTCTTTGGATGATCCAGTAATTCTTAAAATAGCTGAAAAATATAAAAAAACTCCAGCACAAATAGCACTTCGATATGTTGTAAGTTTACCATTGCTTGGTAATATTTTTCTTAAACGTGTTGATATAAATGTAAGTTGAAAGATTAATTAATTAATATTTTAGTATCAACAAGGTGCTGCAGTAATTCCTAAATCGGTAACTAAAAGTAGAATTAAAGAAAACATGGAAATATTTGATTTCGAATTGACAACGGATGAAATGACTGCTATAAAAGCGATTGGTACTGGTGAAAGAATAGCACCATCTGCAGAGTAAATATAAAATATTTTAAATTAAAATATAAAAATTTCTCTATCAATGTATTGATTCATTAATATATTTCTGTTTCATTTTTTCTTTCAGAGTACAAGATCACAAATATTTTCCATTTTCTATTCCATTTTAAAGTTCATGGAATATAGAGAGATATGATTTCTTTACAGAGCTCTGCCAATATATTAATTAATTTTAATATCTTGTTTTCGAGGTCATTAATATATGATTTGTAAGTTATTTTTCAATTTCATTTTATAATCACAAGTAAAGTATAATATAAAAATTAAGAGTAATATGTTATAAAGTCATTAATATATAGCAATGAATCAAATGACTTTATAAAAATTATAATTATAAATATTGTTTTATTTATCATTTAAGATAATATCAAATTGATTATTTACATTTTTATATTCTCTACATTAACTATGCTTCAAGTTTTTACTGCAACATATAAGTACACGAATTATTATTAAAAAAAATGAATTGAATGAAATATATGATTTCAACTTGCCAAATTATCCATTCTCCCTCTTACTGTCTAATCCCCCCTTCTTCCGTCTCTTACTAGCGTGAACAAGGACAATGTCTTTGTTCTTAATAAATCAAGAGAGACAGAGACAAATTTATTCGTAATAAAATCGTACCAATGTTGGGTACTTTCCACTGTTTCCTGTTCTGTAAATGTAACAGCAAGAATGTTTCAAATCTAATTGAAGTTTGATAATTAAAATGCATTCAAAATCATTAACGAAAATAACATTATTCTTCGAATAATTAAAACTGCTGATAAATAATTGTAATTAAGAAAATGTAAAAAAAGATATGACCATAATTCATATTCTTTGTTGTCAACATACATTTTTATTTTGAATGTTATAACGTGATAAAGTAAAAATGATATTTTTATTTTTATCGCTTTTTTGTTACTACTGATATTACACGTTAAATGATTAAACAAGTTTTGCAGTATTATTTTTATAAAAAAAATAAAGCAAATGATTGTTCGAAAAGTCACGTAGAAATGAAATTTTTACACGTTTGTGTATTCTGTAGGATTTTTATGATTACGTTTGAATGATATTAATTCGTAAAATATTTTCAAAACAATTTGAAACAATTACAAACGTTAATAAAATTTTTTAAAATACTTTTAAACAATTACGAGCGTCATAAAAACAGCAGTTTTTATATCTTTCTTTTTTTATAGTTATGTAAAATATTATTCACTTTTCTATTATGCTGTAGTCAAGTATTAACAATTTTCAAACAATAATAAAACAATATTTATAATTATTATTATCGTAAAAGAAAAATTCATAAAATCAATAATGGTTACTTGACCGTATTTAATATTAATATAATTTTTATTTATTTAAAAAATAAGTGTTTAACTTATACCATCTTGAAGAAAGGAATATACCAAAATATATGATGGTGACCTTGATTCCTCCCACTTTAATATGAAATGGACTAAAGGAGGGTTCCCTAATACACTTATACATATATTACATTGACAGTAATAAAGGATAAAAGAAGAGGGCTCCATCCTTTGATGGTCTGCCGCTCCTACTGGCATTGTAAGATTCTTCTAATAGCTATTCGCTGCTACCATCGGTAGTAGCATCCGTTCTGTATTTTTCCATACTACTACTCTCTTCTGCTTACAAGAATTTATCAACTTCTCTCTGTTATACGTTAGACTATTGCACAAAGAAATCTTTATACGCAATATCTAACGTATGATAAACAAGGGAATGACTGTTACGTAACAGCTTACTCATTACTCATCATTGTATTATACATTATACATTTTTTTGTTTAAAACTGAATCATACAAACGAATACTTTTATACTTAAATTAAAAACTAGGTTTTAATTTTAAATTTAATTTAACTTAAAAACTAGTTTTAAATTTATAAATGAGATCATACAATGGAACGTTTCAGCATCCTAATACAAGATCAGGAAATAAAATGATTTTATTTCTTGATACTAAATTCGTGGAATTAAATTTAATTTGATTCAATTTTGAAAATTCCTATAATCGACTCTTAACATTAAACTTATTGATACTTAATATATAAATACATAATCGGTTAAATAACCAGTCTTTAAAAAGAAGTTATATTAATCATTTTAATTGGTTGCAGTAGTTATGGTTTTAAATAAAATAATGTATATGTTTTAAAATAATGTTTGCTCCATATAATATTAAAGCATGAGATTAATTGGGAAGTTGTGTATGGGGGGATATCGCAAATCGAAAGAGTGGGGAGATCTAAATCAGAACGTTTATAAATACAGCACGCAATACCGCTGCGCTTTACTCGTTATTCGTATTTTCGCGCAGCAGATTGATACCGTATACCGTTTATACAGTCGAAAATCCTTTAATTCGTTTAATATTTTCTATATCGAATAGTTTCGTAAAAGAGTAGAGATATTTTTCAATTAAAATAATACAAAAGAAAAATGGTTTTAAATATACCAAATGTTAAATTTTACAACGGTAATACTGTACCTCAATTTGGATTGGGTACGTGGAAGGTACGTTATCACGAAATTAATTCTCGTAATCTCTTTATACAATTATTATTATACTTTTTCTAACATGAATAATTCGAACCGTTAGATATTAAAATATATTTTATTCATATTTATTAATAGTATGCTATATATGTATGATAATAATATATATATATATATATATATATATATATCTATTTATGATAATATATCTATATCTAAATACATTTAATGGTAAATAAGTTTTTCTTATGGTAGACATGATAAACTCAAGGTCACTTTTATCACAAGTCAAAAGACTATATAATAGTTATCGAACGATTATTATCGCGGTTAGATTTAATTTAATGATTATGGATTTGCATTTAGAAAAAAATGGTTATCTTAGAATTGGAATAATCAACGTTAGATATATTTATATTTTCAAACGTTCTAATAAATTCTGAGAGAAAGAAATCAATTTATCAATTTTATATAATATAATTAAATATAATTATAGATAATATGCATTATGTTAAGAATTTTGAAACGTCATTAAAATATGAAATGAACGTTTATTTTAATTCTATTAAATAATTATAATTAAAAATACCCTATATAAGAATATACTTGAAAGTTATGTAGAGTTCAGAAATTGAACATTTAAAGACTCATGCTGAGTTAACCTATTTTTCTTGTCTATGATGAATTCCTATCTGAAGTTTTACTGCATATTTTTTATTATGCTCTTCATGTAAGTCATAACATTTGAATTTTTTTGTAGTCAAAACCCGGAGAAGTTACTCAAGCTGTAAAGGATGCTATAGATGCTGGTTATCGGCACATTGATTGTGCTCATGTCTATCGTAATGAGAAAGAAGTTGGAGAAGCGATCAAAGTCAAGATCGATGAAGGAGTCGTCACTAGACAAGATTTATTCATTACTAGTAAACTTTGGAATACCTATCACAAAACTGATTTAGTCGAGCCTGCGCTTAAAACTACATTAAGCAATCTTGGTCTGGAGTATTTAGATCTTTATTTAATTCATTGGCCTTTCGCTTTCAAAGAAGGGGATGAATTATTTCCAACAAAATCTGATGGTATACCTGAGTTAAGCGATGTTGATTATGTCGACACATGGAAGGGTATGGAAGGTGTATTAAAAAAAGGATTAACTAAGAACATTGGTGTCAGTAACTTTAATTCGGAACAGATTACTAGATTACTTAACAATTGTACTGTTAAACCAGTAACCAATCAAGTACGTTGAATTTTCTATTAATTATTAAAAGAAGTTAATATTCGAAATTGTTAATAATTGGAATATTTTGTTGTCAGATCGAATGTCATCCATATTTAACTCAAAGAAAATTGTCTGATTTCTGTAAAGAAAAAGAAATCGTCATTACCGCTTATAGTCCTTTGGGGTCGCCAGATAGACCATGGGCCAAGCCAGATGACCCTAAATTATTGGATGATGTTAAGTTAAATGAACTTGCAAAAAAATATAATAAGACAACAGCACAGATTCTTTTGCGCTATCAAGTAAGTTAGTTGTATATACTCGATATTTTGTTTTTTTATTAATTGTAAAACAAACAAATATATTACTTTGTATATTTTAGTTGGATCGTGGACATGTGGTTATTCCAAAATCTGTAACTAAATCACGTATCATCGAAAATACTAATATTTTTGATTTCAAACTTACGTCCGAGGATATTGCCTACATTGACACTTTTGATTGCAATGGAAGAATCTGCTCGATGACGGGGTAAATTTATTTTGTTCATACTTACATTTATTAATATTATTACGTATTACGTATTACTATTTGATTTGTAATTTTTCAGATCCGAGGCCAGTCCTAACTATCCATTTAACATACCTTTTTAAATGATACAGTAAAGTAAACGAGGTTTGTTTCAGTCGTTGTTTAAACGACTAGATAAAACTTTATCTAAAAGATATATATAATGCTAATTTTTTTCTTAGTTACATCCACGCATAAACGTTCGTATTTTTCTACGCATGTATTTTTCGATAGTCATAGAAAATAAATTTTCATTAAACAAGTATCGCATGCGTCACGATTGAAATGTTCCGATAGAATAATCCGATTTGATATTACTCGTATTGATAATATTACAATGTTATTTGATAATATTGAATTATTAAACAAAAGTATTATTTAGAAAGTACAATGTAAGTATATGTTATGAAACAACAATGATCGATATTCAATTGCAACAACAAGAGGAGTTATTTTCGTAGCTGTCTTCGCAACCGCAAGAACAACATTCGCAGTATTCGTCGTCGCTATCACTGCTGCTTATACAAATACGCGATACCGATTTTGCTACAGGTTGATATCCTTTATCCAATGGACAAGATGATACGACTCCGCATCTGCAGGACACACTGGATAATCCGAATGCACATTTACCTTTGCAATTGCATTTACATTCATTTTTATTGCGTGTCAAATTGCATTTCTTGCACAAAGATGACGATATGTAAGAATTATTAGATGTAACCTTGTAGTTGCAAGGAGCTGTTGGACATTCTAAAACATACACGAAAGACTTATGAATGTTTCGAGTAATGTTAGGAATGTTTTCTGATTTTTCTTTTCTCTTAACAATTAGAAAAAAATAGCATACTTGATTTCAATATAGCACAAGGAGGATGATCGCAAGGAAGTTTAATCGAACAAGGATTTTTCACTGCTGTTGATCCATGCGAATACTGCGACAAAATGTAATGGCACGAAATTTTGCATTTATCATTTTTTATTCTTTCATTATCTTGTTGCGAAAATTGAGCATAATTTGATTTTGATACGTTAGAAGGGAATATCTGTGCACCCCTCAAAGATTTAGCCGATTTTTTTATCGTCGAATCGATTTCATAGTTATTCTTCCTTGGACAAATACATGCTTTTAATTCCTACGGTAGAAATTAATTTGTGTAATAAATATAATTGAGCCTAAGATTTTGAAGCACCTTAATGCAAGAAAGATTTATTAACGTACGTGATTTTTGTCATTAACTGAAGCTAATTTCTCTTTTTTTTTAATGGCAGTCTGTTCATTTGGAATCTCAGTTAGTTGATCTTTCATTTTTTTTGAAGAAGCTGTTTTATTTCCTTCGTTATTCTCATTCTTGGGTGATTTATCTCGTGCAATTTGTTTAGAAGTTGTTAAAGGGGTCGTTGAATCTATAGAACTCTGAAAAAAAATAATTAAAATTGTTCGTCTTTATTTTTATCTTTTTACTCTTCTTTTTTTTTGCGTCAAGAATATTTTCGATCGGAAAAAAAACTAACATCACTCTTCTTCCTTATGAGTTCCTTTTTTAATCGTTGCACATTGTTCTTGTAAAACTGTAACGCACAATGCATCCTCCTCTCATTACTTTCCAGATCCTGAATACGTTTCAACATCTTATTGTTACCAGAACTATTTTGAAATTCTTTCGAAGCAAGCAAACGATCCAATTGTTCCGCATACAAAGTCTCTTTTTCTTCCAATACTGTTATACAATTTTTTAACTCTAATTCGTCTTTAGCAAGTTGATGAATCTTTGTCAAACAAATGAGATCTTCCGAATGAATAGAATCCAAACTCGTACTTCGATAACTACGAATTTCTTTTTCCATTTCGTTAACGCGATCGTTCATCTCCTTGTTTTCCAATTCGAGGGATTCCAACTCGATTTCGGTTTCCTCCAATTTAATATCAGCGTCAATAATTTTGTCCTATAATACGGAAATCGATATAAAATAAATCAAATAATTATTTAATAGCGTATACACCAATTTATTACAAATGATATGGCTTTGATGCATTGCAATATTTGCAGTCTTACTGAAATAAAAATTTGTTGGAAAAATTTGATTAGAAAATAAGTACTGAATGTGATCTGCAAACGTTACGACAAATTATAAACTCTGTAATTATTATTGAACAAAACGAGAAAAGTGTTCTTCCTTTTATTTTTGTTTTGTTTGTATGTTTTTCTTCATACTGACGAGATTTATTACCCCGTAGTCGTCGTATGTTGAATTTCAATCGGGTCGTACGTGCAACTCCGTCGTCTCCTTGTTGAGATCCTTAATGGTACTCTTCAAATTACGAAGTAATTTTTCGGTAGGGTCTAAATCGGGCGACAGCTTGTTCATAATTTCACGAATTTTGCAAAAGGGTGCATCGTCGCAGCTCTTTCCAGAGACCCACATGTTATAAGCCATAAGTGCTGGTATGGATCTTTCCATTGTAGTGATTTTTTCCCTCAAATATCTGTGTCGTCCTGTTAAATCGCAATGACGTTCCTCTATACTAGCTGCGATCTCTTCCAGATTTGATTTCGACTGTCTGTTCATTTTTGTCTCGGATTTGCTACCTGCAAAATGTTCATTTGTAACTTTCGTTTTCTATTTATTGCCTTGTAACATGTATTTTCGCATTCTCTCGTTTTTCTCTATTTTAAAAAAAAGAAAAGTAAAAAAGCAACCCGATAAATGTGCAGACATCAATTTGTAGATATATTTGCGTTTAGATTATATTTAGGTATTAAACAATCTGTGTGTTAGGCAAAGAAAATTAATGAATACTTTTTATTTCATTAAAATTATTATATGTCGAATTCGTTTTTCCGTAAATAATATTAAGTCAAATCGAAAAATTTGATTATGTCATTTTATTTAAAAAAATGCTCTTATTAGATAAATTTTTGTTCTTTTTTTTTTTATTTATTTATTTAAATGAGGTTACTTACCATTTTTATACAACATTGCCATAATTTATTAGTTGCGTTAACGTTAAAATAATGATAAAAATTTGTAATAGTTCGAAAAGGTAAATTACAAACTTGAAAAATTTGGATACGTTGGTTCTGTCAAAAAGCCATGAAAATGTGCATGGATTTTTGTAAGTATGTAAATACAAATGCAATGTTAAAGGCTGTAAGATAAATTAGCGTTAATTTCAATGCTTATAAAACATGTTAGATAATTTAATAAAACGATATTACCAACGAACGGATAGGAAGTTTTTGTCGAATAAAATGCGCGAATTTAATTCGACGATATAATATGAATGAAATTCGAGCGGTTGTCATACTCAATTCTTAATAAACATGATATGATAATAATAAGAATAATAATTATGCAATTAATGTCATAAGACTCGCGATGTCGTCCAGAGATATCGCGTTTCATGTTAAATGAGATCATTGATAGAAAAATATTGCATATTGGGAAAGTAAAATTTGGTGAATAATTGTGGAGAAACGAAAAATCTGGAGCAAATTCGTGGATGCAAAGATGCTGTCTCTTCTTCTCCGAAATTGAAGTAAATTTCTCTCTTTTATTTTATTTTTCTCTTATTAAATAATAAATAAATAATAAAAACAATACGCGTGTGTATTATATACACAATTAGAATTTCAAATAATTTCTTACTTATTGTTTGTATCTAAAAAAGGTTTTTTGCTAAATTATATTTCATTTTAAAGGGATGCATTGAACGTATTGTAAGCCGCCATTCTTCAAATAATTTTAATTTTTTGTTTTTTTTTTGTTATAATAAGGCATCAAAGCGACTTCGAATTTATATATAATATGTTATTATTATAATTCTATTCATTTTTGTATTTAAAAAATAGATTTTCTACTGCAACGAAACAGAACTTATTATTATTATTATTATTATTATTAATGTAATTAGTCGGTATGATAAATGGATCGACCTGGTGCGTCAAAGGAACGAAGAAGATGATAAAACCTCATTAACTAGCGTATCGAGTACTGTTCAAGATAGCATTTTAAGTACACAATCGCAATCAATACGATCGATTCATGAAAAAAAGAAAGATTTCCACAGTCATGTACTACAACGGTCAAGTGGTGGTCGAGCTTTCAGTTATCGAAAAAAAAAAGCTTCCTTTGGAAATGGAATTTTTAGTGCTCCAGCAGGTGTTAATCCCCATCACGTTGGTTCCTCGATTGTTCGACGGAACACAGGTGGTTTTTATTATTCATTTAAACTCCTCAATTATTATGCAAATATTTATTTGCATAATCAGTATATAGTACGAAATACAAATTAAAGCAAATTTATAACATTATTCTCAAATTTAATGTATATTTGTACTTAAAAAATTCCCTAAATTATGCAATTTTTCTATTTAACAAATTTTCATGTAACGTAAAAATTATTTTAATCGTGCTAGTTGTGTGAATCACTTTGTTTATCGGATATCTCAAGGTTTACCGGTTGCAAAATGAAGGAATATATTTTATAAGTGAACATAAGAACACTTTAAACAATGGAATATATTCCTGCAGTTTGACTGATAAATATTAGGACATTCCGTATACGGCAATTAACATTTCTTACTAATGACAAAGTTGTTTGTTTTTTTTTAGGTAGTTCTAGACTGATATTTATTTGGCCACAGAAAATACGTACAAGAGGAAGATTGTTGACCATTTTGGCACCATTAATGCATGGTATTTTGATTGGATTATTATGTTTAGATGCTGTTCATCTTTGGCCTGGTGAATTCTTACCCACATCTCTTCCTTCAACAACTCCCATACCATTACCACCTGTTAAATGTAACGTCATCGAACCATCCTGGTTCGATAATAATTGAAAATGAAAATGCAACAAATTCTTTCTAAAAGGACAAGGTTTTTTAATTTTCTTTTTTTGTTGACACGTATTGTGATACCTATTTACGGAAATTGTTTTATACGATATGCATAATAATAAAATTATTCGGTTACTAACGACTTGTGCAGTACATCTTAGAAATATTTATATATGATACAAATATATTATTATTTTGATGAATTTTTTAAAATAAAATATCATTTCTCTTATTCTTATATAATAAATAGATTTTATAAGTATAACGTGAATGCTTTTAGACTGTGCATTGTTATAATCATTAAAATATTAGTATAGTCAGTAATTTTAAAAACATCAACAAATCATATTTTTATAATCTAGTTAAATCAAAAGGGTTAGGAAATGATCTTATAACGGCGGAGGGTAAGTTATTTGATTTGAAATTCTAATTAATTATGGTCATATTAATTAATTTCTAAATAAATAACATAGAAATGTTTATTAATACAGGTTATTTACAAAAGAAATGGATAAATGGGATATGAGACGTAATACATCACAATAAATTCCGTTAATCTGAATTAAACGAATAAAAAAGAATATAATTCATTTTTATAATTCTTCACATTATCATTTTATTATCTTCTTTTTTATACTGTCATTCATTCAGTCCGTGAATGATATAATATCGTATTAAACTACAACGAAGAAAATCTCCCTCTCCCTCCTTTTGTAAAATTTATTAAAAATCTTCAAAGCTAAATCATTTTTATTTAAAACGTACTATTGCCATTATTATTATTATTATTATGTAGAGTATTCACCAATGACCATTTCCGAGAATGTTGTTAGTGTGACACTGAATCTGCGTGATTCGAGAGAAAAGTATAAAAAAATCTTTACGATGCTTTATATATGTATCATTCTTGCATGATGCATTAAAAGGAAAGTAAGCAAGTTGATCGTCGTTATTGTTCGTTACAATTTAATCGTTATCGGTGTTAAGCTTATAACTATATAGGAAAATAATGGATTCTTCGTTATTAATATTAGGCTGCATAAGCCTTATTATTTTCATTAAAATATTATTGTCGTTATACAGTGCATATATTTTTCATAAAACCATCAACAAACTTCCAGGACCGAAAGGTAACATTTTATTTGGAAGCGGATCTTCTGCAAGAAGATTAAAAAAAGAAGGTAACGCGCATTTTCTTTATAATTATTAACATTTAATTTATATTGCTTTAGTTGTTTTGGGGTAAAGGAAAATAAATTCGAAATAAAAATCGATAAATGATTTAATACATTTATGGTTTCACATTCAAATTAGTTTGTTTGATATGTAAAATTCGAAACAAAAATTGTTAAATGTCTTCATTTATTTAGTGTCACTGCAATTTTTAATATAAAAAACAAATTTGTGTGGCATGTGAAAATCGAAATAAAAATACACTTGCATGAACGTTTTAATAATATTAAAAAGAAAGGAGTATATAATATATAATTTTATAGAGAAGAAAGAAAAGAAAAAAAGAATATGTGCATGTGAGTGCATATAATTTTATTTATTTAAAGTGTCACTAAAACTTTGATTGTGTGACCTTCGTATCCAACCTCTTATCTGTTTTATGTCATCGAGAGCATGAACTTTAATTATCATAAATTGCGATGAATTAAACTTGTGATATTAGTACTTGGGGGATTAGTTGCTATAATACAACAAGGATGTTTCCGTTTAATTCTTTCCCTCTCTTTTTCTCCTAATTTTATTTAATTTGATTTTTATTATTTTTTGTTTCTTTTTATTCACACGCATACTTACATACACACAATTTTGCGAGAATATTTCTCCTCTTAAATTCCTTCAGAACGTCTTGCTCATCCCCCTTTTTTAATCCAATTATACCAAATGAAAATAAGAAAAATCAATGATTTTATTATCATATTGTCAATTTATGTCACCGGAAGTTCTTATCTAATGAATATAATCACTAATAAAAATTACTTGTTCCTCGTTTCTGTACGCGTGTTATTTTATTGGAGAGTGCAACAGAAGTGCATTGATGACATTTCATTCACCCTGATGACATTCAACCACCAATGATAAGAACAACAGATACTATCAAATTATCTTTTTTTTTCTTTCATTTAACTCATTTACGCGTATTATTAATATTATTATCATTTTATAATATAAACACAAAACTCTTGTGAGAGAGAGAGAGAGAGAAACAGAAAAATGTTAAAAATTATTCTACATATCGTTTATTATCGATCGAAATGTTTAACTCGATACATGTTCCATTTTTCTAATACCATTTCCTGTTTCCTGTTTTTGTTCTATGAATGATAGATAAGGAATTATATTTTTTTTTTCTTATTCTTTTTATTATTCTTCTTTTATTTTTGCACACATCTTTTTCTCTCTTGCTCTTTTTTTTGTTTTAATTTTTATTTTTAACTTTGAATGAATGAATGTTTGTGCTTTTACAGATCGACTATTGAAAATACAAATTTGTTCGGTCAGATATAAAGATGGATTATTTCGTACTTGGTTGGGAAACGAGCCTACCGTTCATTTACATAAACCCGAACACGTTGAGGTAATTAATATTATTATATAAATGTTTCATTTGTTTAATTAATGGGAATTTATTGTTCATTATTCTTAGATAATTCTACGAAGTACTAGGAATATTCAAAAGGCGCCACTTTATAAATATTTGGAACCGTGGTTAGGAAAAGCATTACTAACAGCTTCAGGTAAAAAAAAAGATTGTATAATTATATGAGAATTAAAAATGTGTACATCTTACAACAAATTGATTATTTTTGTATAAGGTTGTTTTTTAATTTATCTTGTAAATATCAGGAAAGAAATGGATGCAGGACAGAAAATTGATTACTCCAGCTTTTCACTTTAATATATTAGAACAGTACGCAGTGGTGATGTCTGAGAAAGCCGACATTTTTGTAAAATGTCTTGAAAAACAGTTAAAGGAAAATTCGGAGGACCCTATTGACATTTTTCCGTACGCTAATCGATGCACTTTGGATGTTATATGTGGTAAAATATTGTTTACGTTTTATCGTATTTATTTTTAAACCGTATATATTTAAATTATTATTCAGAGATTACATTATATCTCTCATTCAAAGTCTATTTTTAGTAAAAAAAAGTAATTTGCATACTTTTCATTTCAGAAACAGCAATGGGAGTTAATATAAACATGCAAGAAGATACCGAAAATGAATATGGCAAGGCCGTTCATAGGTACGTGGAATAATTTTTTTGAAGACTGCATTTATATTTTCCGAGGACTACGCTATACACTTAACAAAATGCGCTTTATAGAAAATGCACTTATGATTGTCATTTATTTGTTTTCATAAAAATATTTTCAGATTTACCGAATTACTGATGTATCGCATATTTCGTCCTTGGCTCGCGTGGGATTGGGTTTTCGCTTTAACAGAAGTTGGAAAAGAGTATTATGCAGCAATCAACGTGATGCATACATTTACAAGAAATGTAATATAACAAAATGATATTTTTAACGATTATCGCGTATATAATTATCGTGTAATAATTATATGAAATAAAATTGTTTTGCAGGTGATAAAAAAAAAGAAGATAGCGCGAGAGTTAAAACATTTTAACGAAGAGGTTCAAGCTTTTGACGAGATAGGTATTAAATGTTGTTTATAATTTACTTATATCTTAAATAAAAATTGTTTTTATTCGATCATAGGTAAACCAAAAAGGAAAGCTTTCCTAGATCTTTTATTAGATGCTAGAGAAAGAAATGGAAATCCAATGACGGATGAGGAATTAAGGGAACAAGTGGATACAGTTATGTTTGCTGTAAGTTACGCACACTTAAACACATGATTCTTAATAGAAGCATATTTAGCATATTTAGATTGGTGCATACATAGAAAATAATTGTACGTTTTGAAATACAAAGGGACACGATACAACTGCTGCAGCCATTAGTTGGACACTTTTCTGCCTTGGTAATAATCCTGACATTCAAGAAAAGGTGCATCAAGAACTGGATGATATTTTTGGCGATTCGAATGAATCAGCTACGACAAAAGAAATTGCGCAATTGAAATATCTCGATAGAGTAACCAAAGAAGCCCTCAGGTTGTATCCCAGTGCACCTGGATTTTTACGAAAATTATCCGAAGACGTGAAGATAGGTAAGATAAAATTAGTTTTAATATTTATCACCACTATTTTACACCCAAATTGAGCAATATTAAATTCCGTTTCAGATGATTATATAATTCCCAAGGGCTGCGTTGTTGCTTTAAGTTCTTTCGGTACTCACCGGCATCCGGATATTTGGCCAGATCCAGAAAAATTTGATCCCGATAGATTTTTACTTGAAAATTCAAAGAACAGGCATCCTTATGCTTACATACCATTCAGTGCAGGACCACGGAATTGTCTTGGACAAAAATACGCTCAATTGGAAGAAAAATTTGTCCTCGCTGCTATCTTACGTAAATGGAAAGTGAAAAGTATTCTAAAAGAAGGCCACATTAAATTTTACGGTGCTCTTATTTTGAGACCATCCGAAGGAATTTATCTTCACTTTATACCAAAGAAATAATTATCTATACAACGTTAATAATGATTATTACGGCATTTTAACGAATTTCCTTTATTTTAAAATTATAATTACTAGATACGTAAACAGGTACATATTTAAGAATATACTCATATTTATTAAGCGTTCATTCTTACAAGTAATGTAGTACAATCTTAAAGCATGATTCGTTTAATTGTACATTTTACTATAATCTCATTGTCAGTTAAATTGATTTCATTAATTATTTAATATCATTGCATGTGTATCATTAAACGAAATTGAATGTAATTATACTATCAGAATAATTGAATAATAATTAATAACCGTTAAAAAAAAAATAAAATAACTCAAACAGCAATAAATATAAACATTAATATAAAGACAAATATATTTTCATATATATTCATTATCTACTTATGGTAACATATCGACAGATAAGTTCCGCAATTTAAAATGTTACTGATAAGAAAGTGCAATAATAATATAATTTTTTTAAATAAAAAATATCTAGACAATTGCACTATATTTTAATATATGTAACATAAAAGCAGATATTGTACTAATTGTATAAATATATGTATATAATGTATATGTATATAAATTAGTAAACAAAATTTCGTAGGAAGCATCTGTTATAAATAATACTGATATGCAAATATAAATGGCAATATTACAATCGCGCTTTTTTTGATAGAATGTCTTATTCCAATGAATTTTATATGTACTTGTTCTTTGTATTAAATGGTTTTTAAATTGAAATCACATGTGCAGCTAATGCCGCAGTATTGCTATACCATCTGATTAGTATATTACATTCTAATTATATTATTTTATTAATTTCATCATGAACTTTATACTTTGTTTTAGAGTAATTATATCGTACAAATAAAACATTATTATAAACTTTATTTAAAAAAATACATAAATATAAAAAGACAATAGTGGCGACATTATGTGTTGGAAATGAGAATTACATGAACGACTACCAATAGGAATACCAATACGACTTCCCATCTAGATTCTCGTTTACGCATGATCAACACGCGAGAGGACGCCATATTGAGTGAAGTGTTGACTGATGCGGTGCAGGTGTTTACGCGGTAGTTAATACAATTTGTAGAAAATTAAAAAGAACGTATCAGTTGTATTTTTAACCGGGAAATAAATTCGGTTGATATTTTATTGCGTTATTGTTCTATTAGATTAATTGTAATAATGAGCGGTAGTGACGTCAAGGAAGAACACTGTGAAAGAGCTAAAGAAGGAAACGTTGCATCAATGAACGAAGATACTCTTACAAATTCCAATTGTACGCACAAAGATCCCCAATGTTTTTTTAATAATGATTATATGCAATTGGGGGCTGATATACCAGGTAATATCAATGGGGTAGAGGAAGAGGAGGAGGTGATGGAGGAGGAGGAAGAAGAGGAAACGATTACATCTACCAATGTAACTGATTACGTTCCTGTTATGGTATGTTTCCATGAAAATTTTCATAATTATTAATATTTTCATTCATATTTGTATGAAATTTTATTCTAATAATATTTTTAGAACATGAATATTAACGAGAGCGAAGTCGATACTTCAGATAGCGAGACGGTGTATTCTGAGAATATGGAATCTTCTATCGTATCAACCAACCCCGATATATCCTCTCATAATATTTCTAATAAATCTCTATCGGTTCATCATAGTCCTTCGAGAGGAATTAGAGAATCTTGCTCGTGTGATGTTTATAAGGCTAACAGGTAACATAATGATAATAGTACGAATAGATATATATAATAAATAATTTAATATTATTAATATTATTATATATGATATATATGTGATAATATAATAATATATATTAACTTCTTACACTATGATTTAATGCTCTGATCTGCGTGCCAAAATTTGTGCAATATTTCATGTTACTTCCCATAAAATTTGCTACGAATAGGACTCATGTTTCTCATGTTTCTTGTGTATCACAAGTCTCATGTGTTGCTACAGTGTGAGAGGTTAATTGTTAATATACGAATCGTTATTATTTCATTGCCAAATAAAAAATATCTACCAATTGGACAGCCCACATTCTAAACCCTTCTTAACTGCAAATTTATTGTAATCAATTAAATGATCTTAATGCATCTGCTATTAATGTCATATATTTGTGACACACTAATTTCCATCGAGAACCCATTGTCACACATTTGCGATAGCAGTCAACACGAAAAATTAGTTCTGGATTATGGTTACGATCTATTCTTTGCTCTGTGATAGCAAATATGTTAATATGTTTATTTATGTTAACAATTTGTATAGGGGATGTCTTGCAACAAGTGATTCTACATGAAAAACTAGGTTGAAAATGTAAAATACATTTTGTTCTTACAATGCGCTTTGTTTTTGAGAAACATATGTTTCATCAGTTACAGGACATCCTGTATATATTTATAATTTATAAAATCAATTATTTCATCAACTAATATTTCTCAATTCGCGCAGAGATATATCTCGCGAAGAGGTGCAAGCTGCTATGAAATTTCAAAAGCTTTGGTCACATTTGAGGCAGCAAATAAGAGCTATTTTTAAAAACGCGTTGGAAGTATCTCGTTCCTCCGATTCTTTAGAATCCCAACAAGAAATGTTATCTGTGATTGATATGCATGATACGGTGACTCAGTGAGTATTGGCCGTTATTTGTTATATTATAAATTAAACGCAGTTATTATGAACGAAATTGATTCAATTTCTACGTTTAATTGCAGATTGTGCGTAAAGGATCCTTATCAATTATTTATGAGGTTAGTGGGTCAGGCACAAGAGTTTGTTATAGAAGTTAAAGTTCGCCTATTGGCACTTCTAGATGACCGTAGTGTGATTAATTTAGCTGAAATTTTTCTTAACGGTTGGTATATTAAATTATAAATTTAATATAACATTGGTAATGTTTAAAAATTAAATATCATTACTTTATACAAGAATATTTGTATTATTTTGTGTGTAGGGCTTTTGGATGACTATGATGCGTTAATGACCACTGCTTTTAAAATTTCTATTATAGTTAAACCGTTAAAAAACTATCTCTATAAATTTAACTTAACGTGGGATTGTTTTATTAAGAAGTTGTATCAAATTTATGTTTATAATAATCCATTGGTACAAAATAATTTGCCTCCTTTTCTTGTACAGGTAAAGAAAAAAAGAATATAATAAATTAGCCCCTTGTGCTATGATTTAACATGCAAAACTGAGTGCCATATTCTTCGCTACATTTTATTTTTATGTTTGAGCTGTGAAGCAGATCATAAGTTTCATATGTTGTTATAATGCAAGGGGTTAAATTTTATTTGATATCGAGTATCAATTATATATTATGAATCGTTAAGATAAATACAAATATTAGGATGATTTAATTGACTTGATTAAATAAATTTGCAGTTAAGGAAAGTTTTGCTATTGAAAGGTTTAGAATATCAGGGACTAATTCGTAGGTATTTGTCATTTGATGACGAAATGATTACGATTCGTAACTTGTGGCCCGAGATAGAGCCATGGATGGCTAAATATAAGTATGTAATATATTATTAATATTAAAAAGAACAATCAGATAAACTAATTTTGATATAACGAAAAAAAAGTAACAATGAATACATCTAGAAAATTAAATTTTAGTGCTGAACAAGCAGTACAAATGACACAACTCAAGCAACTTAAAAAAGGTCGGGGATTATTCACAACTATTAATAGGATTGTGGAAATGCGAAACATAATGAAATTATCGGATGGTGGAAAGTACGATTTAAACTATTTCATAGCTTTGTTAGATTAGTCTTTGATTAGTTTTAATCAAATTTCTTCATTTTTAGAGAATTGCAAGAAATCGATGGGCAAATAACTGCACTTATCGAACAAGGGAAATTGAATACATCTGGTATAGATGGTAGATCCTTGAGTCCTACTTCAGATCTTACCTTAGATTCGCATAATATTTTTCAATGTCTCGAGATAGTTCAAATTTTGTTGGGTGACTGGAGCGAAGCTCGTCAAAAAAAATTACATGATATTGCAATGGAATTTACCGGGGGACAATTAATTCCTAATAAAAGTGATACTGACTCTTTGGCTTACGCGCATACATCAAATCACTTAGAACAATTTGCGATTAAAAGAGTCAGGTATGTATATAAAAATAGTTAGTTGGTTTATAATTTAATCTTTTTATTCTCCCTTTTACGGGCTTGAGTCACGGGTTCTCCACAAACACTTTCTCACATCTATCCAATACTACTAAAGAGATCACGTCTTTTTACCATCTCTCTGAAATCAACAGCATACGATTTTTGTTCTTTTTCAAACGAGTTACCCATTCATTTTACTAGCCGTACCTATGTTGCTTGACTTTAGTAATCTACTACTATCTTGACGGGAACTAGTAGACCAATGAGACTAAGCCATGTACTAGATTATAATTTAATCGTACAGTATACACGTTAATATAAATATTTATATATATATATTTGTATTTTTATTTATAGGAGTCACGATAAAGATATATCTATAGAAGATAGTATTGAGGAAGAAGAAAATGATTGTGAATGTCAAGAATGTACAATGCCTTTAACATCTTCATTGGTAAGTATAACATATTTCGATGATGTTATACATATAGGATGTCCCACAATTGGTGTATGTATTTTATTATATTTATTCTGAGACGTGCAAAATAAATTTTCAGAGTGAAAATGGTCACGTTGGAAATGTTGAATCATCAACGGATAATGTAAATTTTTTCCCCATCATCGCTAATGGATTGATGAGTAAATAAATTTATCTTGATTATTATTTGTTAAATATTTTTCTAAGGATAAAATATAGTTTCATCTGATTGATTATTTTTTTTACAGAGCATATTATTAACTTTAGTGCTACTAATAATACTAATACTGAAATTCAGTTAAAAAAATTATTGGAAGAGATCAAAGATACGATTGATCTTAAAGAAGATAAAGATATTATTTTAAAGAACGTAGAGGAAAATATAGTAGATACGCAGACATCTATTCCACAACCATGTCAATGCGTTTATTTACATGCGAAAGAAATAGCTGAAAGGAAGAAAGAAACTATAGAAGATCCTCCTTGTCCTTGTATTTTAAATTCAAAACGAAAATGGGATATTTGCCCGTGTTTAACAACAAGTTACTATTAATTACTATTTCAATAATTCATACGTTTTTTAATCGTTCTTTTAATTACTTATATTTTTATTAGTTTTAGAGGAGCATGCTGTTAATAATACTAACGTTCATCCTAAGGAAATGTCCAATCCAGTTGCAGTTAATTGTAATCAAGAGTTAACTAAACCTGTTATAAAAACAGGATCAACACAATCGACGCAAACACAAACAAGGCATTCCACGACACAAACATCTAATTCAAATCATAATCGCATAACATTTCCAAGTAGGTAGAAATTTATATTTTATGACACTTAAAGATATTTATTATCGATCAAAGATTCATAAGAATATATTTTGTATTATGACAGGTACCACTACTACCACTACCACTACAACTACTACCACAACCCATCCGCATACTCATAGATCTGCTTCGGATATAACAAAAAGTACAGCGTCTTCGCACAAACTTCATAATCACAACAATCATAACTCACATGCTTGTCATAAACAAACAAATGTTGAGCAGATCAAAAGGGTATCATGCAACGATTGTTAGTACTAATCAATAATTTATTCTTGATAATATCTCCTTGTTTTTTCTTCGTTGTAATAATTATTTATATTATTTATAATTACAGTAAGTTCGGGAGATGGTGATTGTTCTGATTCTGCAAGTAGTCAAGAAGATTCTTCCTCGACTAGTAGCTCAGCGCAAAGAGGAGATTCTAGTAGACATTGTGATTGTTGTTATTGCGAAGTTTTTGGACATGGAGTTGTAAGTTTAAATTATTTATGATTTTATATGTTTTATATCTGATCAATTTATAATATTATAGATAGTTGTTCTATTTTAAAATTTTGTATATAATTTATTCTAAGTAATAATAATTTTTTTTTTTTTTTTTTTTTTAATAGCCTTCTGTAGCACCAGTTAGTAGAAATTATAATGAAATGAGAGAACGATTAAGACAAATATTAACAAAGAAAAAAGCTAAAAAATGTAAAGCTACTTATAACACTCCAAAAAGTATGGTGGATGTAGCATTGCCACTTTCCAACGTCAATCAAGAAAATAAACCAATTATAAACAATTTGACATTAAGATCTAATACTTCGGTTCCAAGAACATGTCCTAAAGATTTGAGGGATCAAAGAAATTTAGAAGAATTGTTGGACTTTATCGAAGGTAATCAAAATGGGAAAAAGGATAATAACAAGAAAGCCGAGAAAAAGGCTAGGCAGAAGCAACGTAAGGTTGGTAAATCAAAATTAAATAAATAAAAATAATTGAACTTTAGTAAGCCAATGTTGTATTAGAAAAGAAATTAATTTGTTTGTTTGTTGTTTTATTATTGATTAGTTGCAAGAGAAAATCAAGAAGGAAAGGCAAGAAGTAGAAAAGCAGAGATTAATCGAATTGCAAAAGAAAACACCAGAAGTAACAATCACAGTTGTTGATTCGCAAAAACCTGTAAGTCAAAGATTTTTACCGCAGTGTAATCTTCCCGAAGTATCAATTTTGCCTACTAATAATCCAGGCACTTTACCAAATGGAAAACATTTAACAAATAAGAAAAAGGACAAGCAAGAAATGTGCAATATTAATATGACTAATTGCATTAATAACAAAGTTAGGATGGCACCTTCCGTAATTGCAAATTTAAAAATGAAAAGTATGTTGAATATAGGTAACAAATTAGAACAAATGAATTCTAATCATCATCACCATCAACAACAGCAACAACATCATCAAACAAATAAGGTGGACATAAAAAATGAAAAAATTGAATTTAGTAATAAAGCTTTTAAAGGAACAACAAATGTTAATACAATAAATACAAAAGATAATGCCAATAATCTAGCTGATAAATTAGCAGCAATGGATTTAGTAGACAAACAATTGACTAAGAAAGAAAGGAAAAAATTACGACGAGAAATTAGAAAGCAAGAATTAGCTAAAGTGAATGCAACGGTTGAGTCAGAACCTGTTAAAAATAAACCACAAATAGTTACGATTAAAAGAATAATGGAATCGAATAGTGCAGAACCGACAGTAACGATAACGTTAAAAGGACAAACTCCTGCAGAGGATAAAGTTTTATTTACTTTAGTGAATGGACAAACGAAGGAAGTACCTTTGCATAAATCTGACCAAGAACAAAATGTATGTAATAATAGTAATAATAATAATAGTAATAGTAAAAAGAAAAAGAATAAAGGATCTAATAATACAGAAACGATACAAAGTAACAAATTTCAACAAACGAATACAAAACAACAACAGCAAGTTAAAGTGTGTGACGCAAAGCATACAAAGTATCAAAGTAACAACGAAAAGATAAAAGCTATTAAACAAAATGATGAAAGAAAAACTCAACAGCAAAGCGTTAATGAAGTTAAAAGTATGAAATCTAAGAAAGATAAAAAGAATTCTGAAACCAAAGAAAATGTCATGCAACAGCAGCAGCAACAACAACAGAATATATCCAGTAAAAGTAAAAATTTACAACAAAATACTCAATCTAAGAAAGCAAATAAATCTAATAATGTATTGCAAACGGATATGTATAAATCTAACGTTACTTTAGAACCAGTTGCAAAGACAAAGAATCAACAAGAAAAATCTAACGACGGGAATAGTAATAAAAATAAGAAACTTGTAAATATAACTAATACAAATAAACCAGTAAAGAATGATCAACAGAAGGTTCAAATTAAGGGAAATAATAATAATAGCAGTAATATGATCAAACAAGGATCATTCTCAACGATACCTTCTACGTCGGATGATGTTATAAATATGACACTGAGTTCACAGTTTCGAGACATTAGTCTAAATTCGAAAATTAATATAGAAAATCTTAAATTACCACCCGGTATTACGATAACAAAAGTTGACGGTCCTATTAAGCCATTTCCATTAAAATCAACAACTTTGCCTAAGCCAGTTACTCCTCCAAAACAAACAACTATCATAGCTGCTCCGATGAGCGGAGTTCAATCTAGTTATGCCAGTCCTCAAGCTGGTGGTAACGTCATTGTAGTAGACACTGGAAAACTTAAACAAGATCTTCTTCCAAAACCAAATGAAATAGGTAAGTTTTGTTTAATTGTAAAATTCGTATTATACAGAATGATTGATTTTAATAGGAACATGTAAATATTTGTATTATTGATTTAAAATATTAATCAATAAAGCTTGTAAATATTTTTCCGATAAACAGTGATCACATAGATTAAATAACCATGTATTTTTAATTAATAGAACTATCAAGAGATATTCGTCCAAATCAAACTATAACGGGGAAGAAGAAGAAAAAGAAAAATAAGAACTCTACGAATGCGAGCAATTTGATACAGAATGCAATTAAGAGTACAGAGTGTTCTACTAATAGCGAGAATATGGAAGATTCTGCAAGAATTCTTCACAATCCTAATACAAACATGGTGACGATAAGGAATCCTGCGTTTGGTCCGATGAAAGTCCCACCAACGCAACAAGCAGCTATAATAAAAGTTTCTGAAAATGGTATGGTCACTATAAGAAGTCCAGCACTTCAACAAGCAATCAATGCGGGTTTGGCAACACCTTCCAAACCAGATTACATAGTGAAAGGTGATGTATCATCAAATGCCGCGACTTTGGATACAATAAACATAAACGTAAAACGTAATAAAAATGAAATGATATCAAGTAGTCTTGCCGAATTGCGATCAAGATTAACGCCAGATTGTCCCAGTTTGGCTGGCCTCGCGAACATTCAAATAAGCAAAGTGGCCAAAGGTCAACCTATTCCAGAGAATGGGATTAATCTGAAAGGTACTAGCGTAACGTTAACTAAAGTGAGAACGGATACAAATCTTGAAGACGTTCATCAAACCAAAGCTGCTGCAGTAAGAGATGCTATCAACGCTTCTATAACAGCTTCCTCGACTAGCGGCAAGGGAAAGAAAAAGAAAAAGCGTGGAAACTGTACGAGGCAGTGCGGAGATGACTGGAACCTCGTTGGTGAGAAACAACAATAATCAGACTTTAACATGTAAATTTGCTTCTTTCATTTTTTGGTTCCTTTTATTCGCTTTTTTCCGGGATGCTATTTCGCGCCCGGTTTTGAAACTAGAAAACAACAGAAAAGAAATAAACCAACAAATTAAATAGAAAAAAAAAAGAAATAAACACACAGAAATGTAATTTAAGAAAAAAAGAACAAAAAAGTAAAAAAGAAAAAGAAAAAGAAAAAGAAAAAAAATAAGACGAAGCTATCGATTCTCGTCTCCGGACGTTGGTTCAGAATTAGAGCACTAAACGACGGTTTTTCTTTCGTTTCGTTTCGTCAGGAGGGGGCAGTGTACCGCGTTAGGATGACGGTCTCGGCTAGGTCGAAAGATTTTTCAGATACCGGATTACCTCGAGATGTCCTCAAATTGGCCTCCACAAATATCTTGGGGATTGTTCGGAAGACACTCCGGCCGATAGTGAGCACTATCTTTTCTTTATTTTCTTTTCGCATTTTTTTTGTGCGACTCTTTCAAATTCCCATCTTTTTCTTTTTTTTTTTTAACATTTTTTTTCTTCTAAGCTGGGTTCCTCCTACATTCGAATGCAATGCATAGCTTGAAATAAATAAATAAAATGCTCTTCTCAAAGTAGGATAGCTAGTAGCTCTTAAAGTTTCTTTTTTTTTTCGAGGAAAATGTATATTTTAATATATAATATAAATATATGTGTGTATTTTTATATGTTTGCATATATCTATATTATATATGACTTTATGTTTGCTTTTTAAGCCAAGCGCGTGACCAAAACCACCGTTATAATTTTGTTTTGTGCGGGTGTATTATTATTATTATTATTATTATTATTATTATTATTATTATTATTATTATTATTATTATTACTATTATTATTATTATTGTAATTATTATTAT